>NC_056736.1:575890532-575994213 GCF_019279795.1 Protopterus annectens
CAATTCTGAGTTGGACATGGCTTTGTAAAGCACCGGAAGAGGCTACTGCCCTGGTAGGATGAGCACAAACAGAAGAAGAAATCTGCTTGTCATGAAAAGAGCAAAAAGTGGCCTCAGAAATACAGGAAAAGATGATTTGCTTAGATGCCACAAGACCCAATTTCCTGGCATGAAAGCAAATAAAAAAACTGCTCAGACTTCCTGATATGCTTTGTCATGTGTAAGTAATATCCAAGCAGTCTGTGTAAATTTGAGCTATAAAGAACTCTTGATAGGATTTGGTGGAGAGGGGAAAAAAGGAAGTGGAAGATGAACGGACTAACTCAAGGTCAAACTTTTAAACTGTTAACCACTTTCGGCATAAAAAAATTTGTATGAAGAGAAGCCCCATCCCTTGCAACTGTCATGAGTGCTTGAAATGCAAAGACCCACTATGCAGAAGTTAGAGGCACCAACAATAGTGTCGTCAAAGTGTAATGCTGTGGGAAGAAGACATGGCAGGCTCAAAAGGGGACTGGGCCAATTTCTCAAGAACAATATTAAAGCCCCAAGAAGGAGGAATTGGCTTTCTTGGAGGCAGAATATGAAGGATGCCTTTTAAAAATTGTTTGACTTCAAAGCTAGAAGCCAAAGGTGAATTCAAAGGCAGACAAACAAATGGCTGAGCACATGAATAGGCCAAACCAGAATTAAGCAACTCACAAATAGGGACCATAGGAACCCCCATGGAAAAAGGGCCCAGGTTTTGCTTGAGACACCAAACAGAAAATCTCTTCCATTTAGTTACATATGATTTTGTACTAGTGGGTTTTCTTGCCTCATGCAAAACCCACAGCATATCCTCAGTAAATTGGTGCAAAAAGAACTCAAAATTCAATCACCCAAGTGTCAACTGATGGGTCGACAAGTGAGGGTGAATGAGAAATTCCCTGCCCTGTGAAGTTACTTGTGATGACTGCCCCTGGCCAGCCGAAAAAGGAGAGGGAGCCAGTGCTGTCTGGGCCAAAAATGCATCACCAGCAGGATTTTGGGTGTGTCCCACATGATCTTATGCAGGACCTTAAGTAGTAGAGAAAGAGGGAGGATATGCAAATGGAAACATTTCCTTCCACGGCGACAACATGACATCCACTTTCCAATCCAGAGAAGTCTGCACTCTGGAGCAGAAAAAAAAAGTTGTGTAAAATCTTACCATAACCATAGATGTCCATTCTCTTCCATGTTGCAGTATTCTGTAAATATGGGGTTTCTCCTCTTGCTACCCAAACGTCCGGCCAGTATACAAAAGATTTCAGTCACTGTATGGTGCATGGAACGTCTGACGTAGCCAGCAGACCATAAGGCATAAAAGTGACGTCTGCGCGCACCAGACCTCAGAACTGAGCACCCCAGTCAGAGCGAGTCCCAGAGAAGGCAATGCAAGTCCTGTGCCATCCAAAAAGGGAACTGCCAGATAATAGGTGGGAGGGAAAGAATACTGCAACATAGAAGAGAAGGACATCTATGGTTACGGTAAGAGTTTACACAACTTTTCTATGTCCTTCTATTCACATGTTGCAGTATTCTGTACATATGGGTGAGTGCCAAAGCTCACTGTGAGGAAGGGGGAGGTGGCCTAGTAGAGTTCTCCAGGAATCCATGAAGGATAGCCCTGGCAAATCCAGCCCTGGACCTGGAAATCTGGTCCATCTTGTAATGCTTTGTGAAGGTCTGCACAGTGGACCGAGTGGCTGCTTCAAGGAGAGTGGAAGTGTCCAAGTCTTTGAAGAATACTCCAGAAAAAGCCACACCCTAGTGGAATGTGCTTTAACACTGCCTTGCAAGGGTTTCCCATGGTGTTTGTAGCAAATGGTAATAGCTTTGGAAATTCAGGCTGAAATGGTTTGCTTAGATGCTGCTTTTCCTAGGGCCCTGGGATGGAAAGAGAATCAGCGACTCACAGCCTGTCTGATGGGCTTCATTTTGTGCAAACAGAATCTGAGCTTTCTGTGCATATCCAGGGAATATAGTACTCTCTCACAGTCTCCCTGTGGGTTGGGAAAGAAAGTGGGTAAGTGGATGGCTTGATTTAAAGAAAGGTCATTGACCACCTTTGGCATGAAGGATGGGTTGGTTATAGGTTGATACTAGGCTATCTGCCCTAGGGCATTTATAAGCCTAGCCAGAGTGTGTTTGGCTTTCGCCGCCCTTTTAGATTAGTTGACTGTGCCTTTGTATAGTAGTTCACAGAAGAACAGCCCTTTTAAGTTTAGTTTACTGTGCCTCTGTCTAGTAGGGAGACAGAAGAGATCCCAGGGGTAAACCTACAATCTCCCATCCATTCGTCAAGATTTCTCTTGAGGGTTATTGAGGGGGCTCTGCCCAACATGGATTGGGATTTTGTTCCAGAGTGAGGGGAGCCTCTGGGATATGAATCTGTCCCTCCAGCATGTCCTATTTATTTCTGTACTGAGGTTTAGGTCCCTGGAGCGTGTAGCTCTAAGGGATTTGGATTTCCTGAGGTGGAGCTTGTCCATTAATTCAGGGCTGGACATGGCTTTATATGTCATGCACAGATCGCCTCTGAGTAGGTGGTAAGCAACTGAGTAGAGCTGGAGTTTCTTTAGCCTAACTGAGTAGGGCATCTGTTGAATCCCTTGATCCTCTTGGTGAGGTACTTTTGGGGTCTTTCCAGTTGCTGCAGGTGTCGGGTAAGATGCATCCCAAATGGGGCATTGTATTCAATTATGGGCCTGATGAGTGATGAGTAGAGGGGCACAATGACCTCTCGATCTAGATGTGAACCCTTTCGTGATAAGGTGGGCTATATAGAAGGTCTTTCTAACCACTTAGGCAACGTGATTGTCAAAGGAGAGATTGTTATCTACTTGGGTCCCCAAATCCCTAATTACTTCTTCAGTACTTAATGGATTACCACCTACGTGGTAATTTGTGGGCACTTTGTTTTTTCCAAAGGGGATAACTATGCACTTTTTGGCATTTAGTTTTAGGCCATGGCTCTGGCACCAGTTATCCGTCTCTGTGAGACCCCTTTGGAGGATGCTTGTATCAGTCGGCGAGTCGATTATAGCACCCAGTTTGCAGTCATCTGCGAACTTGGTTAGCCATACTCCTCCCGTGTTAGCCTGTATCTCAGAGAAATATATACCGAACAAGAGAGGCCAAGGACTGAACCTTGTGGGACGCCAGTTGTAACTGGTTTAGAGTCTGACATGGCACCTGCAATTCTGACCATGTGGGTTCTATCCCTGAGACAGTTTGCAACCCATCTTGTGACAGAGGGGTTGATATTTAAGTTGGTGATCTTACTTATGATGCCCGAGTGGGGTATTGTGTCGAAGGCTTTTGCAAGGTCCAGGTAGGCTGTGTGGACTACCTTCCCTTCATCTATGGCCTTGGTGACTGTTTCAAAGAAATCGACCAGGTTCAAGAGGCAAGATCTGCCCTTAACAAAGCAGAACTAGGTAGGATCCAGTGTTTGGAGGTTCCCAATGTCTGTTTATTAGTTCCATGACGATACGCTCCATAGCTTTGTAGACCAGGCTAGTCAGGCTTATAGGGCGATAGTTCCCGGGGTCCGTTGTGGCACCACCTTTGTGGAGTGGGACCACTGTTGCTGTACGTCATTCCTTGGGTACATATCCTGTAGTAAGGCTGAGACTGAACAGTGACTTTATGTGAGGGTTCAGTTCTTCTTGGAGCTCGTGTAAGACGCAGCCTGGGACACCGTCCGGTCCCATTGACGCTGTATTTTTTTACTTTGGAGACAGCAGCTCTCACTTGTGCATCTGTGATGTCAGGGAGGCTACACTCTGTTGGGACAGACAATTGCTCTTTTGTGGGGGAAGGGGGGGGGAGAAGTTTGCACTGAACCTGTCTGTCAGGATGTTGGCAATGTCCGTGGGTTGAGTGTATTTTTTGTCGTTTTGCACTAACTCCGAGAATATCTGGGAGTTGCCACCCAGGTTCCTGACATAACTAAAGAAAGCTTTGTGATTATCTTTAGCGTCTTGTGCAATTTTTCTTTCGAAGCTGGCCTTAGATGATTTTATGAAGGCTCGTAGTTTCTTGCTAGTACTGATAAGAGATGCCTTCCCTTTTTAGGATCATGTAGTAGCTTCCTCCTTCTGTTGTACAGCTCATTTCTGGCTGGGGTCCACCAGACAAGTCTCCTGCTTTTGGAGGAGTAAGTCTTGGTTTTATTTGGAATAGCACGATCCATGTATTCATGTAGGTGTCCATAGAATGCGTTTGTAAAGGATTCTGTGGTTTCGGACGTATTTTCCACTGGCCCGGGGGCTTTGAAGGATTCCACCTCGGTTTTGAGAAGTGTGAAGTCTGCTTTTGAGAAGTTCTTCACCGAGATTTCATTGGCTGAGGGTGGGGATGGGATATCGATGTCCAGTGAGATTAGTTTATGGTCAGATCTTACCAAAGAGGGGTATACCTCTGGTATGGAACATAGAGTCCCCATGTTGGTGATGATCAGGTCCAATATGTTTTCCCCTCTTGTGGGAGTGGTGAACAGTTGTTCCATAGCATCTGAGTTTATAAATTCTAGGAACCGTTGGGCGAGGGTGTTGGGGCTTGAGTAGTGCTCCCAGTCTACATTTGGGTAGTTGAAGTCACCCAATATAATGGTGTTTGGAGAGACCTTCATATTCTCCAGTGTTCTCAGGAAAGCCGAGTGGGGTTCCTGAGTTTGGGAGGGTGGCCTGTAGCAGGCTACAAACTGAAAGGCAGTTTTACCCACTGTTAGTTGCACATGGATGGTCTCAGATGCTTTGTGCAGTGCCACTAACCTGAAGGTATGGGTATCTTTGATGAATATGGATACTCCCCCTCCTTTTGTGGTTCGGTCTGAGTTTTGGGGCCGAAAAGCATGGTATGAGGTATAACCTGGTAGTGTGCTGGGGTGTTCTTGTGAGCCTTGAACCAGGTTTCTGTTACTGCGCAGATATCTATATTCTCCATACTGAGGAGAGCCTCGAGTGTGTGCATCTTGAGGTTTAGAATTCTGGTGTTGAGCAGCATTAACCTTAGTTTCTTTTTCCTTGTGTTGTTTACGGAGGTAGGTTTGTCTTTTGAGCCTTGCCTAAAAAAGGCACTATGGGGGTAGCAAGAGCCTTTGCCAGTATTCAAAAGCCCAGGGGTGACAGGTGCAAGCCGTCCCTAGCAAAGCAATGTGGCTTGTCGAGCATGTCATCCCAGGCTGACAGACAATGGATCCCCTTAGAATGACACCAATACTTTAACCAACTGTTAAAATTGATCATTTTGTCTTTGTACTGTGGCATCAGTCTTGGTGAGGGTATGATGCTACTCAAGATCAGGGTCATACCAGCCTGGGCTACATGATCAGAGTGCTCCTCTATGTCTCTTTTCATGTAGTCCAGGGAGGTACGTCTCAGGTCATTCACACCAGCATGGACAATGATGGAGTCATACTTGTACTTGCTTTGGAGTGACCTGAGTGCTTGTGTTATGTGGCGGATCCTGGCACCCGACAGGCAGCTTACAGTGACCTTCTCCTTGTTCAGCCTGGTGAGTGGGACGTCAGTGTGTCTGACAATAGAGTCGCCTATTACAAGTGTATTAGGTGTGTTGTTTAGTCTTAAGGGCTGTGACTGTGTGGCACACTGACTTTGTGAACTATGTGATACGTGGGTATTGTTTTGGGGTAGCGGCTGCTTGGGTGTCTGCTTTGGAGGTCTCTGCTGCTTGGGCAGATTTTTATCTAGAGCCTCCGAGTATGTTTTTGTGTGTTTATGTGTTTGGTTTGCTGTTGCGATAAGTCTATGTGAGACTGGCTTTGTGGTGTGTGTGGTTACCTTCTCCTCCTGACTGACTGTGCCAGTCCTGGGTTGGCAGAGCTCAGCCTCCAGTTTGGCTATATAGTTGCATCTCTCACATATATTTGAGCTTGTTGGGAGGAGGAGAGGGTGGTCTGTGTACATAAGGTAGTTGCAACATTGCCTCAAGATTCCCAGATTCACCAGCTGGACTGGAGAGTATACCCGAAACTGACCTTTGGACATGTCAGGATAGTATAAAGAAATACTTTCTGACTGAACAGAAAGGACCTATAGGGAGACAAGTACTTAGAGAGTATAAGAGGGTGTAGTGCTTAAGTTTAATGGTGATTTACTTATAAGATTACTTATAAGAGCAAGTGCAAGGCTTTAAATTGAAGATAGTGTACTTCCTTTGAGATTTAGATCAGTTCTAAGGGAAAAAGTGAAGAGCAGACCTTTTGGAACCGGCAACAGTCTAAACCTGTTTAGGCGGCGCTGCTCGATGCTGCGCTGAGCGCAAAATCACACAAACCTGCGCTAAAGCGGGTTTTTAAGCAGGGGACTTGAAAGAGCTAGGAATTAGCCCAAAACGGCCAATAAACAACTTCTTTCTGGGCTGAGACCACTCCTTCAGGGACAGATAGGCTGCTCAAAGCTCCCCATTCTCACTGGTGAACAGAGAAGCTTCCTCCTATCCAAGTAAGGAAATGGGCAACACAGGAACCTTGTACTAAAGTCCAGATTCCAGCAAACCTGAAATCAGGACTATTCTAGTTAGAAAAGGCAGGAAACAAGGATTTTTTTTTTTGTTTTTTTTCTTCTTTTTTTAAGGACAGACAGCAGGAAAAGTACAGTTTTGTACCGACCATAAATGTAGATGTTCGAGTGTAGACACTGCTGTAGTCATTACACTTGGGTTATCCTGCCGTCAGGCAGTCCCGCAGTCGGCCAGAGTTCCAAAGTCTTGGTCCAGCGTCAGTTGCTGTCGCCTCCTCCCTGAAGTCAGTGCGACAGGGGTATACAAGATGCAGCCAACGCCATTTTCTTCAGTTTTTCTTGCCCCAGATGTCAGGTGCCTCTAAATATGTAGGCAATTCCAATTGCTAATAAAACATATACAAGAAAAGCAAAAAAAAAAAAAAAACAACTTAAAGCTACCAGCAAATACTCCCCGTAGGTAGTAAGGGTAGAAGACATAGGTACATACCAGCCAGTAAGAGGGGAAGGAGGGAGGGTAACCTGGACTGCAGCAGTGTCTACACTCAAACATCTACATTTATGGTAGGTACAAAACTGTACTATGTTCATCGTGTTACACTGCTGCAGTCATTAAACTTGGGTAGAATCCCAAAGCTGAGGAAAGGTGGCTGGTCCTATAAGGCATTAGGGGTGGCTATAAAGCCCTGCAGCACTGCAGTGGCGAAGCCAGCTCTGGATTTAGAGTATAGAGGCAGATGATAATGCTTGGTGAAGGTGTGTACAGAACATCAAGTTGCTGCTTCCAAAATATCCTTGGTAGGTACTCCCCTGAGGCAATGCAGTTGAAGTGGCTGTTGCCCTGGTGGAGTGAGATCTAATGCTGCTAGGTACAGGTTTTCCATGGTATGTGTAGCAGAAACGTATACAATGTCCTATCCATTTTGAAATAGTTTGTTTTGAAATGGCTTTTCCCTGTGCTCCTGCAGCATATGCTACCAATAATTGCTCAGATTTTCTGAAAGCTTTGGTTTTGTCCAAGTAGAAGCGTAACTGCCTGTGAATGTCCAAAGAGTGCAGTAGTTTCTCCCCTTTATTCTGTGGTTTAGGATAAAAAGTTGGCAGGTGAATAGTTTGGTTTAGAGCCATACTGGATGCCACCTTTGGCATAAAAGTAGGGTTAGTTCATAAAGACACCCTGTTCTGGTGGAAAATGAGGAAAGGTTCCACTGCCATTAGTGCCTGTAATTCTGAAACTCTTCGTGCTGATGTTATTGCCAGGAGCAGAGCAGTTTTCCAAGAGATATATTTTAATTCTGCTGTGTTGGCTGGCTCAAAAGGAGGTAAAGTTAGCTTCTCCAAAACAAAGTTGAAGTCCCAAGTTGGAGTAGGTGCTCTACGGGCGGTCTTATGTTTTTAGCCCCTCTGAGGTACTGTTTTAACAGAGGATTACAGAAAATTGGTGGATCAGTGTTGTAATGAGCAGAGATGGCAGAGGCATGGATCTTGATAGATGAGAAAGAGAGTCCTTTGTCCAGCATCCCAGTAAAGTATTGTAGTATCTGAGGAATGTTTGGGACAAGAGGGTCAAGGCTGTGAGCTTGGTTCCAGGCACAGAATCGCTTCCATTTATCCGAATAGGCTTCCCTGGTACTAGGCCTTCTGGCCTCCAGAATGACATCCATAACAGCTTTGGAGAGAGGCATTGCTTGCTTGACTAAGGAATCTTCCATGCAGCTAGGTTTAAGGTCTTTAGCTGGCTGTGTAGTATTTATTTGTTGTGCTGAGTCAGCAAATGTGGGATTTGAGGCAAAATCCAGGGTGGTTCTTGTGCTAAGCTCCTTAAGACTGGGTACCAGTGCTGGCGTGGCCAGTCTGGTGCGATCAGGATCATCTTTGGCTCTTCCTGCCTGGCTTTTATGAGTACCTTTGGCATGAGAGGTAGTGGTGGGAAAGCGTACACTTGTAGGTTCTTCCAGCTGAATGAGAGGGCATCCACTTTCCATGCTTGCGGATGGTAACTCCTTGTGCAGAATTTTTGTAGCTGGCAGTTTATTGGGGATGCAAACAGATCTATGTCTGGGCTCCACCATTTCTGTGTTATCATTCTGAATATTTGTGGATTCAACTCCCATTCATGGGGATCCATGATGTTTCTGCTCAAGTCGTCTGCCAGTGTGTTTTTCTCTCCTGGCAGGAATTGCGCTTGCAGATGAACTTGAACGTTTATAGCTGTGTTCCATAAGGTCATAGCTTGTCTGCAAGGGGGTAGGAGTGATTGCCCCCTTGCTTGTTTATGTACCACATAACTGTGGTGCTGTCTGTCTTTAGTAGTAGTTGTCCTGGATGCAGCAGGTCCTTGAAAGCTATAATCACATTTTGTACAGCTAGCATCTCTTTTTGATTGATGTGAAGATGCCTTTGTTTTGCGGTCCACGTGCCCTGAATACATTTGCCTGCCATGTGTGCTCCCCAGGCATAATCCAATGCATCTGTTGTCAGTGTTTGCCTGGCTGTGGGTTGTGTAAAAGGCTGTCCCTTCTTGAGGGGACAAGCTTGAGCCCACCACTGAAACTCCTGTTGAAGGCAAGGGATTAGTGGTATAACTGTTTCCAAACTTTGACAGTGTTAAGACCATACATTCTTTAGGTACCATTGCAGTTTCCTCATATGCAGTCTGGCATATGGGATTAGTACTATGCAGGATGCCATGCAACCCAAAGCCTGCAGAATTTTTCTTGCAGGGAGTTGGGTCTTTGTTGCCATCAATTGAAAGTATTGAGTCAGTTGTCCCTGTTTGTCTGGGGTGAGATAAGCCATCTGGGCCATTGTGTTCAAGCTGGCACTCAGGAATATAATCTCTTGTGAGGGCACTAGTTCTGATTTCTTTTCGTTTACTCTGTACCCCAGGCAACTTAACTTTTTTTTACAAACGCCAGATGCTTTAGAAGAATGTCCTTGCTCTCTGCTTGAATCAGGCAGTCATCCAGGTACGGATAAATCTGAATTCCTTTCTGTCTGCAAAATGTAATTACTGGTGCCAGGCACTTTGTGAAGTCCATGGGCGAAGTAGATAAGTACAAGGGCAGTGCACAGAATTGGTAGTGCATTGAACCAGCTATGAATCGGAGGTATCTTCTGCAGTTTTGTCTGATAGGGACATGCAGGTATGCCTCTGAGGTCCAAAGTCACGAGCCAAGCTTTCTTGCCCAGCATGGGAAGAAACTGTTGTAATTTCAACATTTTGAATTTCGGAACACCCAGGTAAGTGTTTAGAAATGAAAGATCCAGAATGGGCCTCCAGGCTTTGTCCTTTCTGGGTACCAGAAAGAGTCTTGAGTAAAATCCTTGTCCTTGCTCCTGTGATGGTACCTTTTGAATAGCTCTCATATCCATGAGTGCTGTAATTTGTTTCTGAGCCTCTGCCCATTGATTTGGTGGCAGATTTGGCATTCCTTTTAACCTTGGCAGAGTGTGAAAGTGGAACCTGTAACCTTGAAATACAATGTTGAGAACCCATTTGCCTTTGGTGATCATTTGCCAATTGTGGTAGAAGAGTGCCAGTTTTCCTCCCAAGGGGGCTGCCAAGAGGGATTTTTTTGGCAGCTGTAGTGGGAAGTCATTGCAGCTGCTTTTTATATGGTTGGGGCCCGTCTTCCCCTTCTTTCTGGCCTGACGCAACTCACTGTCGAGGCCTGTAAGGACCTTGTGTTTGACCTCTACCTCTTGGACGTCTGTATCTTCCCCTTTGAGGTCTGTCTGTAATTGGAAAGGACCAATTCTTAGTTGGCCAGTTTCTGCTAAATCTAGGAGGCTGAACCTTTAAGAAATCCTTCACCGTTTGCATAGATTTTGCCTTATCCTCCATTTTCTTTAATACTTCTTCTGCCTTAACTTCAAACAACACATCCTGCTGCAAAGGTGCATCCAATAATTTTCCTTTAACATGATCTGGTAACGTATGTTCTTTTAACCAAGCATGTCTTCTAATGACAGAGCCTGTAACTGCTGCTCTGCAGGAGGCCTCTAGAGAATCAAAACCACATTGCAAAGTATGCTTTCCCACTTGTTCAGCTGCATGCAATAAATCCTGCATTTCTTTAAAATTAGGAGGATCTGATTCTGGAAGCATTTTTTGTCTTAACTGAGAGAGTAAAAATTGCTGATATTTTAGCATGTGAAACTGGCAATTTAAGGCTCTCATTGCTAAAGTTGCAGACGTATATACTTTCTTTCCCCATCTGTCTAATGTTCTGGAATCTCTGTCAGATGGAACTGGATTCTTGGCTGATGAGGCCTTAACTCCTTTGGATCCCTGAGAAATAGTTTCAGGGTCAGCGACAGGGCTTTTATACAGAAATTTATGTGAGTCAGGGACTGTGTAAGTATCCGTCAGGTTTAACAGGGGCTGGAGGTAAGGAATCAGGATTTAAGCTGGATTCAGTATACACATCATCCACAATATCTAACACTGGCGGAATAGCAAGGGCTCTGTGTTGAGGTAATAAAAGGAAGTCTCTGAGCCTTTTCTTGGATTCTGAGTAATCCTGGTCTTCCCAGTGGAAATGCTCCCTCATGGTATGTAGGGTTTCCCCAAAGGAGTAGTCCTCAGGAGGTGAGGCTGATGGAATTGATTCCACAGCATCTGAATCCTCATAAGGGGGGTAAAGAGTATCCTAGGTCTGAGGATGAATCAGAAGAGATGGACACCTGGTCGGATGAGTCATAGTCTGCATCCTGTCTACGCCTTTTATTAGGAGGGGGATGGGACCCCCTGATCAGAGTAAATAGGTCTTCGGCCATTTTGAGCATTTGTTTCTTAGGCATGGAGGCCTGTCCTGGAGAATACTGTATTTGTTTCTTTGACTTTAAAGGAGGCTTAGACTTAGCTGAGGGTTTAATGCTTAACTGAGTAGGTCTGAAGACACCCTCTGTAGCTGTGGAATGCTCAGCTACTCCGGGATCCCTCTGAAAAGGTTAGTCTAGGTAGGCTGAAGAGCTTGTGCGTCCGAAGGCCCCGCCATCTCCACGTGGGAGTCAGAGGCGGCTTGTGGTTCTACAGAAGCGGTAGTCAGGGGCTGCAAACGCACCTCGCTAAAAACGAGTGACTGGCCTAGAAGAGGCTTCGTCGTCAGTTTTGGGCCTCGGATGCCTATCCTTGTCTCTGCACTTTTTGTGTATTCCGGTCGTCGGAAGTTTCGATGGCATGGTATAATTGAATTTTCGACCAAAATAATGTCAGGCAAAATCAAAACGACGTTTAACAGTGCGCTTGTTAAACCTAGCACAAAACCGACAACCAGTAACGTCGTGGTCAGGGCCTAGGCATGGGATACAATAGGAATGGAAATCCTTATGAGGTATTTGCTTCCCACAAGAAATAGTTATTAACTTTTACTGACATCGGTCTGAGGCAAGAAAAACTTTCCCCAACGGGGTACTTAGCTTTGTAGAAGACTTCGGTTCTGGATTCGGAATGAAAATCTCAGGAGACTGTCGACTGGCACTTGCGAACTGCTTTTGCTTCGGGCACTGCGCAGCAAGAAAGACTGAAGAAAATGGCATCGGCTGCATCTTATATACCCCTGTCACACTGTCAGGGAGGAGGCAACAGCAACTGACGCCGGACCAAGACTTTGGAACTCTGGCCGACTGCGGGACCGCCTGATGGCAGGATAACCCAAGTGCAATGACTGCAGCAGTGTAACACGATCATCATAAGGGTTACCATATCTCTGTGGAATATGAGAAAGGGTGGAATAGCCATGAGGGCTTGCAACTCACCGACACTCTTCTAGTTGAGGTCAAGGCCACTAGAAGGACAGTCTTCCATGTGCAGTGTGTTTTAAGGAAGCTTTGGATGTTGGCTCGAATGTGTGTGGGGGGATGTGAGCTTCTCTAAAACACAGTTCAGGGTCCCATGGAGGGGGAATGGGCTTCCTTGGTGGCCTGAGATGAAATACCCCCCTTAAGGAACAGTTTTGCAGGCAATCTGAAACCTAAGGGAGGGGGGTCCAAAGGGAGGCATGCAGAAATGCCAGACAAATGGGCCTTAATGGATGAGAATGCTAACCCTGTCTGCAAGAGTTCATACAGGTAGGACAGTACTAGAGGAGTTTAGCTTTGCAGTGGGTCCAACTGCCTTTTAAGACACCATATGGAGAATCTTTTCCACTTGGATATGCAAGATCTTCTTGTACTGGGTTTCCTGGCCTCCTGCAGAACAGTGAGCATGTCCTCGCTGTAAAGGTGTCTGAAAGGTATAAGAATTCCGAGCACCCACAGACTGAGGTGAAGACATTGCTACTGTGAGTGGATCTGGGTTCCCTTGTCCTGTATGACCAGGTCCACTCAGAGGGGTAACTTAATGTAATCATCCCTGGATAATTGCAGGAGGAGGGGGAAACCAATGCTGTCTTGGCCAACAGGTAGTCACCAGCAAGACTTTTGGTTTGTCCTGCTGGATCTTCGGCAGGACCTTCAAGAGGAAAGCGGGGAAAGCATAGAGAAACATCCCCTTCCATGAAATTAAAAAAGCATCGGTTTCCATTGCCAATGATTCTGGTAGTTGGGTGCAGAAGGAGGGAAGTTGCCTGTTGATGGCGGAGGCAAACCGGTTTATTTGAGGTGTACCCAATCAGTGGACCAGGTCCAGGAAGACATCCGTGTGTAGCATCCATTCGTGGGACATGGTCATGGACCTGCTGAGGGAATTTGTCTGAGAATTCTGTCGGCAAGTATGTATACTGCCTGTACTCCCCGAGTGGTGACCAGTTCCCACATCAGGACAGCTAGCCTGCAAAGTAAGAAAGACTTGGTTCCCCCTTGCTTGCTGAGATAGCACAGCACACTGTGGTACTGTCTGTAAACAGTTTCAGGGGGTCCTTGTTAAAGTCTGGCTTGGAAGGCCCGCAGGGCCAGTAGTTTTGCCCTCATATCTTTCACACTGACTTGCTCTTTCCTGTGTGGTACAAAGTCATGCCCCAACCAAGGTCAGAGGCGTCTGTGTACATAATCCGTTTTGGTCGAGAGGGTTGGCGTGGAAGACCCCGGTTGAGCTTTACCTGATTCAGACACCAATGTATCTCCTGTTTGAGGCAGGTCAGGAGGGGCACCCTGTATTTAGGGGTGGGAATCCTGCAACCAAACAGACCTGAAGTACCACTGCAGTTTCATCATGTGAAGTCTTGCTAAAGGCAGCAGAGATATAGTGGCAGCCATGTAGCCCAGTAGTCTGAAGTACTGCCTTGCAGTCATTTCTTTGGTTGTGAAGAATGAGGAGGAAGGTAGGCTTTCATGATGTCTGTTTGAATCCTGCACCCCAGAAAGACTATATCTTGCACAGGTTCCAGTTGTGATTTTGGGTAATTGACCTGAAACCCTAGGGACTGTAGGAGTGCAATGTTTTTTGTAAGTGTAGCAGGAGGGACTGTTTGCAGTCTGCCTGAATGAGCAGGTCATCCAAATACAGGAATATTTGGATCCCTTGTGTCCTGAAGAAGGCAATCACTGGTGTCAGACATTTGGTGAAGACGCTGGGTGCAAAGGAAAGCCCAAAGGACAAGGCAGAGAATAAAGTGAGAGGAAGCCACTGAGAACCTTAGGTACCTCCTGAAGCTGGGCCTTATGGGGATGTGGAGATGGGCGTCCTTGATGTCCAAGGTGGCCATGAACCCTTGGGGAAAGAGAAGCGGGAAGAGAGTTGGCAATATAAGCATCCTGAAAGTGGGTACATGAAGGAAGAGGTTCATATGTGAAAGGTCTAGAATTGCCTCCAGGGTCAGTCTTTTCTTGTTACTAGAAAAATCCTGCAGTAAAAGCCTTTTCCCATAGCAGACTGTGGGACTGACTGGATGGTACCTTGAGCCATAAGGTTGTCTAACACTGGTCTCAAGAGGGGAAGTTATTTTGGAAGATGGGAATTCCCTCTTTTTTTGGTGGGATGATCCAGGTCATGATGTACCCATGTTCTATTACTGAAAGAACCCACTTGTCTGAAGTGATGAGTCCCCACACTTGTAGACAGTAAGAGAGATGCAAGGAGAGTGGGACAGAGAGAGGGGGTGGGGGTTTCAAGGTTGGCAGGTAGTCACACACTACCTGCCCTGTCTTGAAAGGGTGTCCTCTGACTGGTAGATGGTGTGGCTCCAGCAGGAGTGAATTGCTTCCTGGTGGTTTTCCTAGGCCTAGAAGAAGGAGCGAGTGCTTTCTGATGAACTGAGTTTTTGAAGGCCAATTTCTTTGAAACTTTGGAAGTGGGGAACCAATAGATGCTTTAAATCTTATATCCCTTTCCCCTTTTATTGCAAGGACTTGAACAAGTCTGTAACCTTTGCTCCAAATAGGGCAGAGTTGTCCAAAGGAGCATCTACCAGCTTATCCCTAAAATTATCTGGTAGGGGCTGAAGGCGCAACTAGGAGTACCTTCTTAAGGCAGTGCTGACATTGCTGACCTGGCTGAGGCTTCAGCAGCATCATAGCTGCACTTGATAACAGAGTGCCTAATAACCTGAGAAGTCAAGGAAACAAGGGAGCACAGTTGAGCTTTGACTGCTGACTCTGGGGAGTCAGACAACTGTTTGGAAATATTCTCCAAAAAGGATAAAGCATATTTAGGCACGTGTGTCTGGTAACGGGACTGCTCTGAAAGCCAGAGTTGCAGATGTGTACATCTTCCCCAAACATTCTATGGTTTTGCTGTCCTTGTCAGCAGGGATCAGGGTAGTAGAAGGCAACACTTTTGAAGTCTTATCAGTGGAGACAGAAATGTTGGCTAGGACTGCAGCTGGGAACTTCACTAGAAATTTTGCTGTCTCAGTGACTTTATAAAACTTATCAGGTCTGAGTGGAGGTGGGAGGTTGGGAGTCTGGGTTCAAGGATGCTGCTGAAAAAGAATCCAGAAAAGTTGTACGAATGGGAGAAACAGCAGCAGGGGCTGGGGGAGTCCATCTGGATGAGGTCATAACACCTTTTTTGTACCTCATTCATCTCGGAGGATTCCCACTTAAAATGTTCCCTCATTTTATCTATAGTTTCTGCAGAGGTTAGACCTTCTGCTGGGGAATCTACATCACCAGATTCTTCCTCTGGGGAGCCATATCCAAGTAGAGAAGAGAGGTGTGAGGTGTAGGAGAGAGATTATTCAGAAGACTCAAGAGTACTCATCCTCTTCCGCCGGAGAGGGTTCTGCGGCCTGAGGCCAAGAGCTCAGAATTAGAGGAGGGATTGTGGAAGTCCCAGGTGCAGTAGGCTGCAGGGCCATGAAAGCATTAAATAAGCTTTGAGAGAAAGCCTGCTAATTCGGTAGACTTTCTGTAGGAGGGGATACATGCATCCTCTTCTCCTTGTTTTTGAGTGACGGCCTACAGAAAGTCTGAACAGAGGATGGCCTAGGGTCAAGCGACTGCAAAGGGAAGGAGGGATCGGACTGTCCTGCTGAGAGTCCCCGTTGCCCCTCTGTATCGGAGACAGATGATAGTAAAGCCCAAGTGGATGTGCCTTCTGGGCAGGACTGTGTAGCTTCCGAAGAGGTACCTGCTACATCCAAGGGGGCGGAACATGAAGATTCAACAAGGACGTTTGCCACAGGCTGAGCATCAGACAGGGAAGATGTAGTGACAGTAGCAGACCTTGCGATCTTGTCCTCCTTTGGCAGTTCAGCAGGGAAGTCAAAGAACCCTCCACACCTAGCGGTAACCATTTAAGACGTTGGTTCTCTTAAGTATAAGTTGAGTGCGTGGAGTCGGCTACATAGAGTTTTGGGAACAAAAGCCTGGCAGATAGGGTAGGCCTTGTAGTTGTGTGATTTACCCAAACAAAACAAGCAAAGTTCGTAGGAGTCTGTGTGGTATTTGACGGCCACACGTACACTTGCCCTTTCTGGATGACATGAACAAGCATTAGAAAACAATGACTGAAAAGAAGGTTCCCCAATGGGGTACTTATCTAAGTTCGAGAATCCGATGGCTTGGAAGGCAGAACACCTGATGTTCGACTGGTGGCTGAGAAATTCTGAAGTCTGATGTGTGCAGATGTCACTTTTATGGCTCATGCTCTGCTGGCCACGCCAGCCGTCCCACATGCCCTACAGTGGCTGAAATCTTTTGCATACTGGCCGGATGTTCGGGTAGCAAGAGGCGAAAATCCATATGTACAGAATACTGCAATATGTGAATAGGACATCTGGGGAAGATGTCTGTTAGGTGGGGAGGCAAAACGATCTACCCAAGGAGTACCCACCAATGTATAATGTCCAAAACACCTACATGTGAAGCATGCACTTCTGAGTATTTGTCCTGGACCTGCTCAGTCTGCCAGCAGACTATGCTATGAAGCAATACAGACCACCAGAAAAACCAAGTGATGGTGGACTGCAAAATTCTAAGCCTGAACAGCCAGCCTGCAAAGAAGGCAAGATTTTGTCCCCTTGCTTGTTGCTGTATCACAACTGTGGTAGTGTCTGTAAAAATCTTTTAGAGTACTGGGAACTCAAAGGAAGTGAAAAGCTTGGAGAGCTAGAAGTTCTTCCTCAGACCCCACGACAAGGGTAAAGTGGATCTGAGAGAAGTAAGCCAGTGACTGCTCACCACAGTTTAACTCCATCAGAAGATTCAAGAGTCCCTAGAACGTTTGGAAGAAGTGGAAGACTAAGGAACAGAAAAGTACAGATGTGTACACTTACCATAAATGTAGATGTTTGAGTGTATGCACTGTTGCAGTCATAACTTTTGGGTAATCTGCTGGCAGATTGCCCTCAGTCGGCCTGAATAACTAAGTCTTGGGTCCTGCGTCAGTTGCGGTCTCCTCTTCCATGATGTCAGGTCCTCATGGGTATAAACATGCAGCCGACTCCATTTTAATCAGTTTTTCTTGCCCCAGATGTCAGATGCCCCCCAAATGGGGAGCAAAAATATATAAACAAACAGTAAATATATAAATGCACCTTAGAAACATAAAATTTACTTTCAACTAAAAGCAAATACACCACAAAGGCTTTTGAGTATAGTGAAGGAAAGAAAAAGTACAAAGTGGGGGATGGCGGGTGGGTAACCCAGACTGCAACAGTGAATACACTCGAACATCTACATTTATGGTAAGTGTACACAACTGTACTATATTCTTCGTGTTTCACTGCTGCAGTCATTACTTTTGGGTAGAATCCCAAAGCTATGGATGGGAGGATGGAACTAAACAGCATTAGGAGCAGCTATAAGGCCCTGCAAGACTGCAGTGCCAAAGCCTACCCTGGATTTAAAGAAGAGAGGTAAATGGTAATGCTTTGTGAATGTACGAACAGAGCTCCAAGTAGCAGCTTCTAGAATGTCTTTGGTTGGGACCCCTCTGAGGAAAATCTGCTGAAGTAGAGGCAGCCCTGGTGGAATGGGACCCAATCCCCTTGGGCACAGGTTTACCATGGTGCAAATAGCAGAAACAAATGCAGTGGCTTATCCATTTAGAAATGTTCTGCTTTGCTACAGCCTTCCCCTCTGATCCTGCAGCAAATGCTACCAGTAGTTGCTCAGACTTTCTTAAAGATTTTGTCCTGTTTAAGTAGAATCTTAGTTGTCTGTGTACATCCAATGAATGCAGAATCCGCTCCCCCTTGTTCTACGGATTTGGGAAAAAAGTTGGCATGTGATTGGTTTGATTAAGAGCCATACTGGATAACACCTTAGGTATAAAGGAAGGATTGGTCCTGAGGGCCACCCTGTCCAGGTAAAATATAATGAAAGGCTCCACTGCCATGAGCGCCTGTAGTTCTGAAACCCTTCTAGCTGAAGTGACTGCCAAAAGAAAAGCTGTCTTCCAAGAAAGAAATTTTATATCCGCAGTAGCTGCTGGTTCAAAAGGAGGTAGGGTGAGTTTTTCCAGCACAAAATTGAGGTCCCATGCAGGAGTTGGTGCTCTCCTGGGAGGCATTAAACTTTTGGCCCCTCTGAGATACTGTTTTAGCAGTGGATGAGAAAAGAGAGGAGGCTCTGTGTTGTAATGAGCCAAGATGGCAGAGGCATGGATTTTTATTAAAGAAAAAGATAGGCCCTTGTCAAGCATTTCAGTGAAGTATTGCAAAATCTGTGGAATATTGGACTTTGCTGTGTCTATTCCCTGTGCTCGATTCCAAGTGCAGAATCTCTTCCATATATCAGCATAAGATTTTCTAGTACTAGGCCTTCTGGCTTCCAAAATGACATCCATCACAAGTTTACTGAGAGATGTGGTTTGAATAATTACTTGATTAGCCATACTGCAAGATTCAGAGTTTTGAGCTGTGTGTGCAGAATGTGATAGTTCTGCAGAGACAGTAAGTGAGGTGTCTGAGGCAAGTACCACAGAGGAAGGTGTGACACATTCCTTAGAAGCAGATACCAGTGTTGGCGAGGCCAGTCCGGAGCAATTAAAATCATTTTTGGTTTTTCCTGACTTTTAGTAAGACCTTGGACAGTAGAGGCAGAGGGGGAATGGCATAGACTGGTAGGTTTTTCCAGCTGAAGGATAGAGCATCCAGTTTCCTTGCTTTTTTGTGATGAGTTCTCATGCAGAATTTGTCCAACTGATAGATCTATTTGCTTCTCCCCAAAACTATGTCTGGGCTTCCCCATTTATGTGTTAACATGTTGAAGATTTGTGGATCCAGTTTCCATTCATGCAGGTCCATAAGATTTCTGCTTAGGTCGTCTGCCAGAGTATTTTGCTTTCCTGGCAGGAATTGAGCTTGAAGATGTCAAGGCTGTGTTCCACAAGGCCATGGCTAGTCTGCAAAGGGGGTAGGAATGGGTATCCCCCTGCTTGTTTATGTACCACATAACTGTGGTGTTGTCCGTCTTTATCCATAGTTGTCCTGGATGAAGCAAGTCCTTGAAGGCTGTCAGAGCATTCTGAACAGCTAGCATTTCTTTCTGGTTGATATGCAGATGCATTTGGTTTGGGCTCCATTTACCCTGAATGCATCTCCCTGCCAGGTGGGCCCCCCAAGCATAGTGTGATGTCTGTAGTTAGGGTTTGGGTGGCAAGGGGTAGAGTGAATGACAGTTCCTTGTTTTGGTGACATGTCTCTGCCCACCAAAGAAACTCCAGTTGTAGGCAGGGAATGAGAGGGATCATTGTTTCCAGGCTGTGACAATGCTGACTCCATAAACTTTTTAGATACCATTGAAGTTTCCTCATATGCAGTCTCGCATATGGAATTAGTAGAATGCAGGATGCCATGAACCCCAAAGCCTGCAGAATTTGTCTTGCAGATAACTGAGTTTTTGTCGCAATTTGTTTGAAGTATGTTGTCAATTAATTGCAGTTGTTAGTCTGGCCCGAGGTAAGCCATCTGGACAGTTGTATTCAAACTTGCGCAGGAATGTAATTATTTGAGAGGGTACCAGTTGTGATTTCTTTTCGTTTATGGTGTACCCTAAGCATGCTAGAAGCCTTTTTACAATTGCCAGATGTTGAAGAAGAGTGTCCTTGTCCTCTACCTGAATGAGGCAACCATCCAGATAAGGATAAATTTGAATGTTTCTTTGTATGCAGAATGCAATTACCGGTGCCAGGCACTTTGTAAAAACCCTGGGCGCAGTAGATAAGCCAACGGGCGATGCAGAGAATTGGTAATGCAAAAAGCCTGCTTTGAAGCGGAGGTATCTTCTGCAAGATTCCCTTATTGGGATATGCAGGTATGCCTCTTAAGTCTAGAGTTACTAACCAAGCATTCTTGCCTAGCATAGGCAGTGGCTGCTGTAAAGTCAGCATTTTTGAAATTTGGAATGTCCAGGAACGTGTTCAGAATCGTTAAGTCCAGTATTGGACGCCATGAATGATCTTTTCTGGGTATCAGGAAAAGTCTTGAATGAAATCCTTGTCCTTTTTCCTTTACTGGTACCGGTTGAATAGCCCCCATATCAATGAGGGACAGGACTTGTTTCTGGGCCTCTGCCCACTGGTTTTGTGGCAGATCCAGCCATCTGTTTGGAACTGGCAAAGTACGGAAATGAAATCTGTACCCCTGGGATACTATGTTTAATACCCACTTGTCCTGGGTAATTAACTGCCAATTTTGGGCATGAAATGCTAGTTTTCGCCCCCAAGGGGCCTGCCAAAAGGGAGGTGCTTGGAGATGGTAGAGGAAAGTCATTGAGACTTCTTACTGTAGGGTTGTGCTTTGTCACCTCCAGATTTGGAGGTGGATGCACCCCATTGCTTTGACCTGTAAGATCCCTGTGATCGATATCTGGAGCCTTTTGAGCACCTGGGTTTGCCCTGAGTGGCTCTGTTGGACACAGGAAAGGACCAATTTTAGTAGGTCAGTGCCTACTGAACCTGGGTGGCTGCACTTGCAAAAAATATTTTACCGTTTGCATAGATTTAGCTTTGTCTTCCATTTTCTTTAAAACCTCTTCTGCCTTATTACCAAACAGAGTATCATGCTGCAAAGGGGCATCCAACAATTTAGCTTTAACATGATCACAAAGGTGGTGCCTCAACGGATCCTGGAAACTATCGCCCCATAAGCCTAACTAGTTTGGTCTGCAAAGCTATGGAAAGGATAATTATGGACCTCAAATAAAGATATTGGGGACCTACAGAGACTGGATCCTACCCAGTTCGGCTTTAAGGGCAGATCCTCCCTCTTAAACCTGGTTGATTTCTTTTAAACAGTCACCAAGGCCACTGACAAGGGGAAGGTGGTCCACACAGCTTACCTGGACCTCGCAAAAGCCTTCGATACAATACCCCACTCGGGCATTATAGATAAGCTCACCAGCTTAAATATAAAACCCTATGTCACTAGATGGGTTGCAAACTGGCTCAAGGACAGAACCCACATGGTTAGAATTGCTGTAGCCATGTCAAACTCCAAACCAATTACAAGTGGCGTCCCACAAGGCTCAGTCCTGGGACCTCTCTTGTTCAGTATAAATTTCTCGGAGGTACAGGCTAACACGGAAGGACTGTGGCTGACCAAGTTCGCAGATGACTGCAAACTGGGCGCCATAATCGACTCTCCTGCCGACACAAGCATCCTACACAAAAGGGCCTCAAAGAAACAGACAACTGGTGCCAGAGCCATGGCCTCAAGCTAAACGCCAAAAAGTGTATAGTCATCCCCTTTGGCAAAAACAAAGTGCCCACAAATTACCACATAGGTGGTAATCCATCAAGTACGGAAGAAGTAATTAGGGACCTGGGGACCCAAGTTGATAGCAATCTCTCATTTGACAACCACGTGGCCAAAGTGGTTAGAAAAACATTTTCTATAGCCCACCTAATCATGAAGGGATTCACATCTAGATCAGGGGAGGTCATCGTGCCTCTTTACTCATCCCTCATCAGGCCCATAATTGAGTACAATGCCCCTTTTGGGATGTACCTTACCAGACACCTGCAGCAACTGGAAAGACCCCAAAAGTACCTCACCAAGAGGATCAAAGGGCTCAAACAGATGCCATATGCTGCCCGGTTAAAACTCCAGCTCTACTCAGTGGCATACCGCCTGCTCAGGGGCGATCTGTGCCTGACGTATACAGCCATGTCCAACCCGGAATTAATGGACATGCTGCACCTCAGAAAATCCAAATCCCATCGAGCTACGCACTCGAGAGACTTGAACCTCAGCACTGAAATAAACAGGACATGCTGGAGGGACAGATTCATAACCCAGAGGCTCCCTTCACTCTGGAATAAAATCCCAGTCCAGGTTAGGCAGAGTCCCTCATTGACTCTCTTCAAGAGGAATCTTGATGAGTGGATGGGAAATCGTAGGTTTACCCCGGGTATCACTTCTGTGTCACTGTTGGACAGAGGCAGAGTATACTAACCTCAAAAAAGGGCATGGCAAAATTCATTTAAAATAGGTGGCGAAAGCAAAACACACTCTGGCTAGGCTTATAAATGTCCTAGGGCAGATAGCCTAGTATGAACCAGGCAGATTTTGCTCCTTGAGCCGGGTATGCCTTCTTATCACAGATCCAGCAACGGCGGCCCTACAAGAGGCCTCCATACTTTGCAATGTGGTTTTGATTCCTTGCTTTCCAACCTGTTCTGCTGCATGCAATAAATCCTGTAACTCTCTATTTTCCACACAATCAGAAATCAACATCATTTTCTGTTTCAGTAAGCCCATAACATGCTGTTGATATTTAAGCATATGGCAGTTTAAAGCCCTGATTGCCAAGGTTGCAGACGTATAAACCTTCTTACCCCATCTATCCAGCGCCCTGGAATCTCTATCAGAAGGGGTAGGATTTTTGGCTGTAGAAGCCTTAACACCCTTGGGACCCTGAGAAATAGTCTCAGGATCAGCAGCAGGATTTCTGAAAAGAAATTTGTGGGAGTCAGGAACCCTGTAATATCGGTCTGGCTTACTAGGAGCTGGAGGCAAGGAATCAGGAGCCATGCTTGATTCCAAGAACACATCATCCACAATGTCTAATACAGGAGGAATTGCCAAACACCTATGCTGAGGAAGAAGGACATCCCTAAGCCTCTTTTTTGATTCAGAGAAGTCCTGACTCTCCTAGTGAAAATGTTCCCTTAAAGTATGCAAAGTCTCTCCAAAAGAGTAATCCTCAGGAGGAGATGCAGATGGGATGGATTCCTCTGCATCAGAATCCTCATAAGGTGGAACAGAAAATTCCTGATCAGAAGAGGAATCAGAAGAAATGGAAACCTAATCTGAAGATTCATAATAGGTGCCTTGCCTAGGCCTCTTAGCAGGAGGGGGGGGGGGTTGGAACCCCTGATCAAGGTAATTAAATCCTCAGCCATTTTGATAACTTGTTTTTTAGGCATAGGGGCCTGAGCACGTGGCTCATGCGTCAGTTTTTTAGACACAGAAGTTACTTTTGACCTTGTTTTTGTTGATAGCGTCAGTTTAATATAAAAATGTTGAGGCCTGAAAACACCCTCAGAAAGCCGGTGCCTGCTCAGCGGCTCCGGACCCATCCAAGGGAGAGACATCTGTGGGTTCAATACTTTGCAAATCTCGTGGCATACCGGACTCCGAATGGGTCTCGGTAGAGGCCTAGTGGGTATCAGGGGCTGCAAAAGTGCCTCACTGAGTACTGGCGACTGGCTTAGGAGAAGCTTCTTCGTCAGTTTTGGACCTCGACTGTCTTTTTCCTTGTGTTTTTTGTGAACTCCGGTAGTCGGATTGCTAACCGACGACATTTCAGGGTAGTTAAATCTTGAACCAAAATATTTAGAAGCAAAAATATACAGACGCTTAATAGTGCGTTGGTTAAATTTAGCCCAAAACTAACAGCAAGGCATGTTGTGGTGAGGGCCTAGGCAAGGAATACAGTACAAATGAAAATCCTTGAGGTATTTGCTTCCCACAAGTAATGCAATTAATGTTTACTGACATCAGTAAGGAGCAAGAAAAAGTTCCCCCAATGGGGTACTTAGCTTTAGCTTGAAGACTTTGGTTCTGAAACTCGAAAACGAAAATTTCAGGAGTCGGACAACCGGCACTTGCAAACTGCTTCGGGCACCGTGCAGCAAGAAAGACTAATTAAAATGGCGTCAGCTGCATGTTTTATACCCCTGACAACCTGACGTCATTGTAGAGGAGACAGCAACAGACACACGACCCAAGACTTTGTTATCCAGGCCGACTGAGGGCAACCTTGCCAGCAGATTACCCAAAATTAATGACTGCAACAGTGAAACACGAAGAACATCAGGAACAGATAATCAAAGGAAGTTAAGAGCCATAGGGACATTGAAAAGCCTCTAGAGTAAAATCCTGCCATACTTTGTGTGGGTCCTTAGCCACAGGGGGTACATGCTAAGTTTTCTGCTTCTTTTTTAAAAACATATCAGCTTTAACAAATCTTAAGAGATTCATAACCCCTGCCTAGATTCAATGAGGGTACCAAACACCTCTTCCATATCAAATATTTGGGGAATCCCCCTAGCCCCCCCCAAAATAAATCAGCCACGATTCCCCCTCCACATTTGCACCACACATAGGCACAGCCTCAATGAACATGCAGGTGGCCAGCTTCATGTCAACTGGGTCACAGCAGAGGGAGCTGACAGTGCACCAGATAGTCCTGGAGTACTTCATCCACCCAGACACCCCTGGTGTATGCTGGACAGCAGCAGAACCAGTTCGCATCTTTTTTGCTTTCTTTTTAAGGGAGGGCTGAATGTCAGGGTGGGTGGATTTGGCCATGGCACCCTGAACCAAAAGCTTTAATCACTGGTTCTTCAAGTAAATGCAAAGTGACAACAGACTACTGCAGTGTGTCTTAGGGACAAATGCCTTCCAAATCTCATACTGCGGACCTTGAATAGCATCTAAAAAAACTGATCTTGTCTATCTTTGTATATCTTTATGGGGAATCTTCCTCCCACACTCACATTTTCCCTTCCTGGATGATAAGTACACTAAGGTTATAATTAGAAAAAAAAAAGGAAGACACACCCAATAGGGCCTGTAGAATGTCTTGCAGACCAAATTCAAACCTAGCATTTGGACTGCTGGCAGCTGGTATGTTTCACATAAATGTTTAAAACATCTAACGGACTTTTCTTCTCCTTTTTCTTTCTCTTATACTCGTTCATGAGTAGGATTTTTTATGTTTTTATATGTATAATGGACTATTTTTAAATGCCAAAAAATGCATAGTCATACCCTTCGGGAAAAACAAGGTTACCCCTAGCTACCAAATAGGTGGCAATCCACTGAGTACAGAAGAAGTTATCAGGGACCTGGGGACCCAGGTTGATAGTAGTCTGTCATTCGACACCCATGTAGCTAAAGTAGTTAGGAAGACCTTCTACATTGCCCACCTTATCATGAAGGGATTCTCATCTAGATCAAGGGAGGTCATAGTCTCCCTATACTCATCACTCATCAGACCAATGATTGAGTACAATGCCCCATTCGAATGTATCTGACCCGACACTTGCAGCAGCTGGAGAGGCCACAAAAGTTCCTCACCAAAAGGATAAAGGGTCTCAAACATCTGTCCTATGCTGCCCGACTGAAAGAACTCCAGCTCTATTCAGTCGCCAGCTTGCCCAGAGGTGACCTTTGCCTAACATACAAGGCCATGTCAAACCCAGATTTGATGAATATGCTTCACCTCAAAAAATCTAGATCCATCAGAGCCACAAGGGCGGGAGACTTAAACCTCGACACGGCTATTAATAGGACGTGCTGGAGGGATAGATTCATCACCCAAAGACTCCCTATGCTGTGGAATAAAATCACGGTATATGTGAGGCAGAGCACCTCGCTGGCCTTGTTCAAGAGAAATCTTGACCAATGGATGGGAGATCACAGATATACCCCAGGGATTACCTCAGTGTCACTGCTCAACAGAGGCACAGCAAAATAATGGGTATAGTTCCCCATACTAAAGGGGTGGCGTAAGCCACAAAACTATGGGCTAGGCTTGTAAATGCCCTCGGGCAGATAGCCTAGTATGAACCTATGAACCTATAATACCACAAGGCAGGGTGAACAAGTCTGGTATGACATTTATATACTCATCTTGGTTTTTCACATTAAAATAATGTAACTCAATTTAATAACATAATATATTTCAATCCTACAAAGTTACATAGAATATATTTTATTTATTATTTTTCATATAATAATGGACTATTTTTAAGCATTATTTACGACCCCAATTGTATTTGTATTTGTTTTTTGTCTTGGATTGGAAATTGTAAACTTTATTATGCTTTTTTAGATGTTTAAGATTATCATTTGGGCAACATGGTTTACATAGTCAATGTTGCTTTAAATGATTCATGCTGCATGACATGTACTTGGGCTGTCCCAGCCCATTGGCTCAGCAGGTTTGTGTAAGGTTTTTAAACCGGGAAGTGAATAGTTTTTACTTGTCTGAAGAAGCTGAAGTATTTTGTTCAGTGAAAGCGCTTACGTGTAATAAACAGTTGGGATATTCCATTGCCTGCTCGTTTTCTTTTCTTGTTCCGGTTTTGCTAGATTGGATTTTCGTTTCCTAATATGTACACTAAGGTAATAATTAGAAAAAAGAAAGGAAGACACATCCAACAGGGCCTGTAGAATGGCTTGCAGACCGAATTCAAACCTAGCATTTGGACTGCTGGCAAAGCTCCTCTGAGAATTAGGCACTTGTATGTCACATATATACCCTACGCCTTGCACACAGGACATACATCTTATGTATGGTGCCCAGAAGATGTAAAGGTTTGGTATGCTGGATAGATGTTTGGTTATCTTTGGCAGGATATCCCAGGAGTAAAGAATAATGCAATAGTGATAAGGAAGAACATTTACACTCTTCAGTGCTCAGACCTGATCCACAAGGATACCCACTGTAATCCCATAGATATAGCCAATACCCTAGCTGACAAATTTGGCTGTAAATTTCACTTCACCCACAACAACTGATCCTCACCCCCATTCCTCATTCTCTGACTGTCATAAGATACGATAAATACAGAAGTCTTAGAAGCCCTACTTAAAACATAACACCACATGCATTGGCCCTGACAACCTACCTGGAGGCATAACAATTAGCATCAAGTATGCTCTAAAGAGACTTGTACTAAACCTCTTTAATATGACTTTTGCAAAGGGCTAGGTGGTCTCCAAAGCTTGCAGAACAGCAGCAGTGATACCCTTAAATGGAAGTGGGGTCCTGTCATGGACTCAATCTTACTAGCATTGTTTGTAAAACTACGGGGCATACTCTCTCTTACCTCATAAAATTTAAATCCTAATGACTACTTTGCCATGGAGCCAAATCCCTCTGGCTTTGTAAAACGGTAGGTTCTGCCTACTTAACCTTATAAACTTCTTCAATAGGATAAATGAAGTAGCTGGTGCTTGCCATGTGGTACAACTTATCTACTAATGGTTCATAAAACAGATGTGGAATGGTCCTTAACCTCTAAAAGAAATTAAAAGGACATATTGGCATAAGTTATTCCAGTGTATTCCCCACCTAGAGAAAACATATTTTTGCATATTAAGTAAACCACACCTTAGCTACCTTCACCATTAACTTAGACAACTGGATGGGCACTCACAAATTATCCCTGGGTTTATATGGTCTGTCCTTCCATGAGACAGACGACTCAGTTTTTTTTTTTTTTTTTTTTTTTTTTTAAGCTAGAGTGACATGAGCTTTGATGACTGCCTATTACATACCTATGGTGAGGGAGCTTCAAAGGACAGTCCTGCATTGGACCAGAAGGCCAGTCAGCTCCCAAACACCTGACTCTCACCACAGGAGGAACAAATGAACTGAAATGAAGAGGCATACTGAGCAGAACAAATGAGTCACAGGTCTCTCACTTAGCTCATGGCTGCTTTGCTGTTACCCAATGGAACAAAAGGTCCAAATGAGTACAAGTAATACAACAGGTCAGGACTGGCAAAGGAACAAAATTCCTGAAATTCTGCACCTACAGAAGAACTGCCTTTTCATTTAAATAAGCACAGTGCTCGCAGGTAGAGACAAAACACATGTGCAAGATGTCCTAGTTCTCTCTTCCATGTTGCAGTATTCCTAACATAGGGGATTCCCTGCCTAGGCTACCCAAACTTCCAGCCAGTATACCAAAGACAAACTACTCCAAGGTACATGTGATGTTGCATATAGGACAGCAGCCAATGTAGGCCATAAGTGACAGCTACATGTACCATCCTCAGAACTGAATGCCCCAGTCAGGGCACCAGCCCAAGGATAAGAGGTAAAACAAAATATCATCTAAAGAAAAGCATGAACCAAGGTGGGAGGAGGGTAGGACAGACTACCGCAACATGGAAGAGGAGACCTATGGTTATGGTGAGATTTTATACAACTATTCTATGTCCTTCTATTCCCATGTTGCACTATTCACAACATGAGGGAGAGTATCAAAGCTCATGATACGGAAAGGGAGGTTGGAGCAGAGAGAGTATCCATGAAACCATGCAGAATTGCCCTAGCAAAACCTGCTCTGGATCTGCTGATAGTACCCAGCTTGTAATGTTTGGTGAAGGTGTGGACAGAAGACCATGTAGATGCTTCCAGTATAGATGCAGTGTCCAGACCTTTGAAGAAGGCCCCAGAGGAAGCTACAGCTCTAGTGGAATGAGCTTTTACGGAAGAAGAGAGAGTTTTTCCATGGAAACGGCCTTAGAGATCCAAGTAGAAATAAGTCTGTTTAGAAATAGGTTTCCCAACACCCTGGGAGGAAAGCAGACAGTTGCTCTTAATTTCCTAATGGACTTGGTTTTGTCTCGGTAAAACCTGAGTTGTTTATGCACATCCAAGTTATGTACCATTCTTTCACTAGAACTATGATGAGAAAGAAAGAAGGTAGGTAACTGAATAGATTGCGGGACAATCCATTAACTGCTTTAGGCATGAAGGAGGGGTTAGTACGGACTAAATACCTATCCTTTTGGAGGATGAGAAAAGGTTGGGAAGCCATTAAGGCTTGCTGTTCAGAAACTCTTCTAGCAGAGGTGATGGCTGCTTGCAAAATAGTCTTCCATGTGAAAATTTCAAAGAAACTTGAGACTGCAGGCTCAAAATGAACCTAAGTAAGCTTTTCCAATACAAATTTCAAATCCCAGGCTGGAGATACAAGTTTCCTGGGAAGTCTGATGAGGAGGACGCCTTTACGAAAGAGCTTAACCTCTAGCCCAGAAGCTAAAGGAGTAGACAGAAGCAGTCATGCAGAAATGCCAGATAAATGTGCTTTAACAGAAGAATAAGTCAATCTGGCCTTAAGCAGCTCACACAAAGAACTAGGGGAATGTCCACTGAAAATGGATCTAGCTGCTTCTTAAGACACCAGATGGAGAACCTCTTCCATTTGGACAAGTGGGATCTCCTAGTATTCGGTTTCCTGGACTCCTGCAGGACTAGAAGCACGTCCTCAGGAAAAAAAAGGTGTCGGAAAGGTATCAGAAGCCTATAACCCAGAGTCAGGCTCAGAGTTGTTAAATATGGATGGATAAGAGATCCTTTTCTCTTGTGTGTGAAGATCCACTCTGGGAGGTAACTTGGATTGTCCTTGGCTAACTGCAGAAGACGGAACCAATGATGTCTTGGCCAAAAGGGGGGACACCAACAAAATTTTTGTTTGTCCTGCTGAATATTCAGAAGAACTTTCTGAATGAGTGGGAATGGGGAAATACATAAAGAAACATCCCCTTCCATGAGAATGATAGAGTCCACCTTCCATACCAGAGGATCAGGGGCTCTGGCACAAAATTTTGGAAGCGGTCTGTGCAACAAGTAGGCAGATTGACTAGTCAGTCTCCACTGGTGAGTAATGTCCAGAAACACTTCCCTTTGAAGCATCCATTCATGGGCTTGTGTCATGGACCTGCTTAAAGAGTCTGCCAGAACATTTTGAGCTGAAGGAATGCAAACTGCTATTAATGTGATCTTTGCTCAGGAAGCAATCTCCCAGGCCTGAATACAGAGCATGCATGACTTTGCCCCCACCCCCACATGTTGACATACCAAAGGACTGTGGTGTTGTCTGTGAACAGTTTCAGGGGATCTGGGTGGAGAGATGAATGGAAAGCTTGGAAAGAAAGAATCAAGGCCCTCATCTCCCTGATATTGATATGTTGTTTCCTTAAGGAGGTAGACCAAAGGCCTTGAACTTAAGTTTTTCAATGTCGCTCCCCATCCCATGTCTGAAGCATCTGTAAATAGCTCCTGTACAGGATGGGGGGCCTGTAGAGGAAGACCTGAATCCAGAGAAATTTGTTGAATCCACCAGTGTAAATCTTTCCTCAGACAAGAGAGAAGAGAAGAACAAACTCCAGAGGATGAGCATGATGGCACCACAGTGTTTTCAGATACCACTGGAATTTTTACATGTAGTCTGGCTAAGGGTAACATGGGGAGAACACATGCACCGAACAACTCTCTGGCTGTCACTGAAGTTAGAGGAAGCAACTGTTGGAAATAGATCAGCAGAGATTAATTTTTTTTTGCAGAGGGAGAAAGGCATCATGATGTGTGTTCTTATCCTGCAACCCAGGAAAATCTACCCTGAGAAGGTTGAGGGAAGACTTGTAGCAACAGTGAACTTCAGGCTTTGGAGCAGGAATACGGTGATTTGAAGGTTCTGTTGAAGAATATCTGGATGGGTTGCTTGAGGCAAGCAGGTTGTTCAGATAAAGGTAAATGAGAATTCCATAAAGTCAGCAAAAGGCAATACACAGCAGCAAAGCATTTTGTGAATACACTTGGAGCCATGGAGAGTCCAAAGGGCAAAGCACAAAACTGAAAATGAGAGGAAGTAACAGAAAAAAATGTATGAATTTCTTGAACAGTGGATGAATGGGGATATGAAGATATGCATCACTGAAGTCCAGATTAATCCAAGGCCTGAGGAAGCAAGAGAGGGAACAGAGTTTGGTGGGTGAGTACCCTGAAGGTGGGAGCTTAAAGAAAACAGATGAGTTGGGACAGGTCTAGGATTGGTTTCCACGGACAGTCTTTCCTGGGGACTAGAAACATCCTTGAATAGACCCTTTTCCTTTTTGCAGAGGGGGGAACTTCAAGACTTGATCTCACAGGGTCCATTCAGGAAGCACGAAGAAAAAGAAGGACCTGGTCTCAAGGTGGCTGAGGTCATACTGAGCAGAGGAAGGTCCTAGTGCTAGAAAAGCATTAAGAATTCCCTGAGAAAAGACTTAAAAGTCTGGGGAAGGATCCCGAGAGGTGGAAACATGTTTTTGTTTCTTTTTAAGGGGAGGATCTACCCTAAGCTGCAATGGATGGACTGGCATAGGCCTAGGTTCTGGCACTGACATCAGACTGCCTTCAGCAGCTAGGCCAGAAGTACTGCAAGGGACAGCCAAAAAAAGTGAGCCATGGTTCCCCCTTACAGTCTTGAAAGTAAGTCTGAGAAACCTCTGCGGACATGTTAAAGGAACTCTCCTTAACTGCTTTCAAACCAATACTTGCTCCAGGAAGAGAACCAGGCACCACATGGACCTCCAGGCCTTCTCTGGCCTTGGGAGGAATGACCAGGTTCAGAGGAGCAGCAGAAGATTCAGACCTAACATTTTGTACCTTTTTCTTCGGAGGCTCACCGGACGGACCAGCCGTACCCTCAATTGCAAGAGCTAGTCGCTTAAGTCTGATTCTCGAGGTAGATGTTCACTGCAGAAAGAAAACAGAGAGCCATCTTAGGAACAAACGCCTGACAAATAGCGCAAGCCTTACAATCGCGAGTGGACCCCAGACAGAAAAGACACCGATTGCAGTTATCTTTGTATGGAATCTGTCTTCCATAATAGTACTTGCTTTTTTTTTGATGTTATTAACCTTAAAAAACATGCAGTAGCAAGAAAACAATTCCCCAACGAGGCACTTATCTAAAACAGCAGCCCTTGGCGATCAGTCGAATGGTAGAAAATGGCATTCAGACTGGCAGCAGAGAAGCTCTGAGGATGGCAAGTGCAAATGTCAATTTTATGGCCTACATCAGCTGCTATCTATGCGCAATGTCGCACATACCTTGCAGTAGTTCAACTCTTTGGTATACTGGCCGGATGTTCAGGTCACCTAGGTGGAGAATCCTCCAGGTTATGAATATTGCAACATGGGAATAGAATGACATCTGGTGGCTCTCCCCATAGATAAGAACTCGTCTTCAGCATGCACATTAATTGTTTAAGTCTTCCTTCCCAGGGATGTTAAAGATCTCCAAAACCAACAATCCAATAAATAAAATTAAAACAAATTTAAGCACGATTAGGAAGGCTACTACCTGGTCCTTATAACAATTCCAGAAAACACTCCGTAAGGGAAAGGGACAGACAGACCTAAACACATCCTCTTTCGCCCTCTCATCATGCATCAAACTGATGTCTTGACCACATGAGAGAATCCAATTCCACTCTGGGAACATCATAAAGTGCCAGACATCAGACAAGAGTGGAGAGATGTCCTTCTATTCATATGTTTCTAGGTGTAGGATTTCCTGCCCTCAGGCGACTCGCACGTCGGCTTCTATACAAAAGCTTCAGCTTGGCTGCTGCAGTGTGCGTGGGACGTCACACATAGGGCTATAAACCAGGGGCCTTAAATGGGACGTCTGCATGCAAAATCCTCAGAACTTTTCAGCCGCAGATGATATTCGCATCATACGATTGCTTCTTCACAAATGTTGCATCTTATTGATAAGTAGCCCGTTGGGTTTCAAACTTTCTTATTTTTGACGATGGTTACAGCTAACGGTTGGTTGTTGTAGCCTTTACCTGATGTCAGGAAAAAAGTGTAAGTGCCAATGCGAGTGCCAGATACCCCACAAGGACATCCATGATGGGTGTGTTTTTTGCCTAGGATGGGAACACAATCACTCCTCCAACACTATTTGTCAATTGCTTGTGCTAAGACTGTGCAGCCACCTAGCAGTGTTAAATCTTTACCAAGAGAACCAACGCCTCAAAAGGTTATCCCTTAGAATGGATCCTGCATCGGAGGCTGCAGATGAACCTTCGCTAAGAAGGCCAGGTTCCATATGCCTTCTCCTACCGCTCTGCTTCCCGATGCACCACCAACTGCTGATCTAGGGGTTGAGGTGTGCTCGGAGGATCCGTCGACTGCAGCAACGTCCCTTGAGGAAGCCGTTTCACAACCGACGATTGGCACATCCTCGAAGTTCACTCAGACATTGATAGCAGTCAAGGGGGAACCAGTTTCAGTGGCACCTCCGGCAGGGATCCAGACTTCGGATGTGCTAATCTCCAGACCCGACGCCAGGCCCTCTCTCTGCTTCCTCTCCAGCCAAAAAGAAGCAAAAAACTAAATATACCTCCTCTACTTCAGAAGTCACACCAGATTGGCAGGCCTTCACTTCCTCTCTCATGCAGGCCTTCAGCCTCAGCCATTTCCACCCTGCCTCTTCTGAGCCCTAGGCCTGTCTCTGCTTCTTCCCTCTCATCCATAACCCCCCTCAGGTCAGGAAAGAAGAACATGAGGACAACCCATTTGTTATGACTGCAGATGCATCCTTGAAGGACATCTATGGAGGGGGACTCTCCCCCTGAGGACATTATTTTTGGTGAGACAATCACCAAGATAAAGGATTATTTTAAATGGGACACTTCCCAAATGAATGACAGCCAAAAAAGGTACTCCGAACTGCTGCAAGTGGAATCACCCTCCCCTCCAGTAGTTCCCCCTGTTCTGCCTGCTTACTTGGATGCCTTCAATACAGCCTCTAAGGCCCCTAAGCATGCTAATGTGGCTGACCCCGGTAAGAAACATACGGTGGGCAATAATATTATGGTATTAAAGTATAATCAGGATTGCCCCAGGCTTGTCAGTATTTTAAACACTGCTTGGAAAAATTTCTTTGATGATCTTAAACAGAGGTTAGGTGTAGCACCAAAGGTGGTATACAGTAGAGAAAGTAATTTCAAGGATCTTCTCAAATTGCAAGAGATAGATCAGGACAGAGGGCATGTCTCTAGAATATACAAGTGCGGTTCTTGCAATTATTGCAAGTATATCAACGATGGCCCTTATGTAGTTGTGGATGGCTATCCCCACACTATGTCATGTCCTGGTACGGAAAGTGCAGTTGTGTACCTACCATAAATGTAGATGTTAGAGTGTATTCACTGTTGCAGTCATTACTCTTGGGTTATCCTGCTGGCAGGCTACCCGCAGTCTGCCAGAATTCCAAAGTCTAGGTCTGGCGTCGGTTGCTGTTGCCCCTTCCCTGACGCCAGGTGCCAGGGGTATAAAAGATGCAGCCGACGCCATTTTCTTCAGTTTTTCTTGCCCCAGATGTCAGGTGTCCCAAAATAGGTAGGCTGAAAAATATACCAATAAGAAATGCATGCACAAAGATAACATTTCCTTCATCTACAAGCAAATGCACCAAAAAGGTTGTATAGGATAGAGAAGTGCAGGTAAGTCCCAGTAAAGAGAAGGGGGATGGTGGGTGGGTAACCTGGACTGCAACAGTGAATACACTCGAACTTCTACATTTATGGTAGGTACACAACTGTACTATGTTCATCGTGTTTCACTGTTGCAGTCATTACTCTTGGGTAGAATCCCAAAGCTGAGGATGGGTGGCTGGGCTAAATAGGATTAGGAGAGGCTATGAGGCCTAGCAAAACTGCAGTGGTGAAGCCTGCTCTGCACTTAGAGTAGAGAGGCAAGTGGTAGTGCTTTGTAAAGGTGTGCAGTGAACTCCAAGTTGCAGCCTCTGCGATTTCTTTGGTTGGTACTCCTCTGAGGAAGGCTGCTGAAGTGGCTGCTGCTCTGGTGGAATGAGGCCTAATGCCCTTGGGCACTGACTTGCCATGTTGAGAACAGCAGAAACGGATGCAATGGCCTATCCATTTAGAAATAGTCTGTTTTGAGATAGCCTTTTCTTGTGATCCTGCAGCATATGACACAAAGTTGCTCAGTCTTTCTGAAAGCTTTAGTTCTGTCCAAGTAGAAGCGTAGCTGTCTGTGTATGTCCAAAGAATGCAGAATTTTCTCACCCTGGTTCTGTGGATTTGGGTAAAAGGTAGGCAAGTGAATGGTTTGATTGAGGGCCACATTAGACACCACCTTAGGCAAAAATGTAAAGTTTGTCCTCAGAGAAACCCTGTCTGGATGAAAAATGATGAAAGGTTCCAGAGCCATGAGTGCTTGTAACTCTGATACTCGCCTTGCAGAGGTTACGGCTAGGAGCAGAGCAGTTTTCCAGGATAAGAATTTAATATCCGCTGTTGATGCTGGCTCGAATGGAGGCAGTGTGAGTTTTTCCGAAACATAATTGATGTCTCAGGCCGGAATTGGTGCTCTCCTTGGAGGCCTAATGTTTTTGGCCCCTTTGAGGTACTGCCTTAAAAGGATGAGAAAAGATAGGTGATTCTGTATTGTAATGTGCAGAAATGGCAGAGGCACGAATCTTAATTGAGGAGAAAGAAAGGGCTTTGTTCAGCATCTCAGTTAGGTATTGTAAAATCTGAGGAATATTTGGTACAGACGTGTCAATGCCTTGTTCCTGGTTCCAAGCACAGAATCTCTTCCATTTTTCTGTATAAGATTTTCTGGTACTGGGCCTCCTGGCCTCCAAGATAACATCCATAACAGCTTTTGAAAGAGGAGTTTTCTGAATGGTTACATTATCTGCCATGCTGCCAGATTTAAGGTCCTGAGTTGGCTGTGCAGGATCCGATTGTTTTGTTGGGTCAGCAATTGAGAAGTTTGAGGCAATATCCATGCTGGACCTTGAGACAAGCTCTTTAGGATTGGGTACCAGTGCTGGCGTGGCCAATTCTGGTGCAATCAGAATCATTTTTGGCTTCTCTTGTCTGACCTTTAGGTGTACTCTGGGAAGGAGAGGCAGTGGGGGAAAAGCATATACTGTTAGATTTTTCCAGCTGAATGATAGGGCGTCCACTTTCCATGCTTGCTTGTGGTAAATCCTTGTGCAAAATCTCTGCAATTGACAGTTGTGAGGGGAGGCAAATAGATATATGTCTGGGCATCCCCATTTCCTTATCTTGAAGACTTGTGGATCCAGTTTCCATTCGTGGGGATCCATGAGGTTTCTGCTTAGTTCGTCTGCCAGAGTATTTTTTTTTCCTGGCAGGAATTGTGGTAGCAGGTGAACTTGAAAAGCCAATGCTGTGTCCCATAAGGTCATTGCTTGTCTGCAGAGGGGGTAGGAATGAGTACCTCCCTGCTTGTTTATGTACCACATGACCGTAGTGTTGTCTGTCTTTATCAGTAATTGTCCTGGATGAAGCAAGTCCTTGAAAGCTGTCGGGGCATTTTGAACAGCTAGCATCTCTTTCTGATTGATGTGAAGATGCATCTGGTTTGCAGGCCATGTGCCCTGAATACATTTTCCTGCCATATGGGTACCCCCAGGCATAATCTGATGCATCCGTTGTCAGTGTCTGTCTGGCTGTGGGCAAACTCAATGGCAGACCCTTGTTGTGGTGACAGGCTTCTGCCCACCATCGAAACTCATGTTGTAGGCAGGGAATGAGTGCAATTACTGTCTCCAGGCTGTGGCAATGCTGAGTCCAAACACTTTTCAGATACCATTGTAGTTTCCTCACATGCAGTCTGGCATATGGAATTAGTAGAATGCAGAATACCATGAAACCCAAGGCCTGCAGGATTTTCCTTGCAGATAAGTGGGTTTTTGTTGCCAATTTCTTGAAGTAGGTAGTCAGTTGTTTTTGCTTGCCTGGCGTGAGATAAGCCATCTGGGCAATTGTATTTAAGCTTGCACCCAGGAATATTATCTCTTGAGAGGGCACTAGTTTTTATTTCTTTTCATTTACTGTGTACCCTAGGCCAATTAGTAATCTTTTTACAAATGCCAGATACTTTAGAAGAGTGCCTTTGTTCTCTGCTTGAATTAGGCAGTCGTCCAAGTAGGGATATATTTGAATTCCTTTTTGTCTGTAAAATGCAATTACTGGTGCCAGGCATTTAGTAAAGACCCTGGGCGCAGTAGAAAAGCCAAAGGGCAGTGCAGAGAATTGGTAATGCATTGAGCCAGCTATGAATCTGAGGTATCTTCTGCAAGACTGTCTGATTGGGACATACAGATATGCCTCTGAGATCCAAAGTTACGAGCCAAGCCCTCTTGTCCAGCATGGGCAGCTGCTGCTGAAGAGTCAACATCTTGAATTTTGGAACTTCCAGAAACGTATTTAGTATACACAGGTCCAGAATTGGTCTCCAGGTTTTGTCTTTCCTGGGTACTAGGAAAAGTCTGGAGTAAAATCCTTGCCCCTGCTCTTGTTGTGGTACTTGCTGAATGGGCCTCATGTCCATGAGGGCTCTAATTTGTTTTTGTGCCTCTGCCCATTGATTGCGTGGCAGGTCTGGCATACCCTTTGACCTTGGTAGAGTGTGAAAATGGAATCTGTAGCCTTGGAACACTATGTTTAGAACCCATTTGTCTTGGGTAACCATTTGCCAATTTGATGAAAAAAGTGCTAGTTTCACCCCTAAGGGGGCTGTCAAAAGAAAACTGCTTGGAACTAGGTAAAGGAAAGTCATTGGGACCATTTCCTGTAAGGCTGTGATTTGTCTTCTCCGCTTTTGGAGGTAGGAGCACCCCATTGTTTAGGCCTGTATGAGCCTTGGGGCTGAGATCTGCCTCTGGGACGCCTGTATCTGCCTCTTTGTGGTCTGTCTGAGATTGGAAAGGACCAATTTTTAGAAGGCCAGTTCCTGCTAAACCTGGGTGGCTGTACCTGTAAAAAAAATCCTTGACTGTCTGCATGGATTTTGCTTTATCCTCCATTTTTTTTCAACACCTCTTCTGCTTTAGTACCAAACAAAGTATCATGCTGTAATGGTGCATCTAATAATTTTGCTTTAACATGATCAGGCAGATTCTGTTCCTTTAACCAAGCATGCCTTCTAATAACAGAACCTGTACCAGCAGCCCTGCAAGAGGCCTCCAGTGAAGCATAACCACATTGCAAAGTATGCTTTCCCACTTGTTCAGCTGCATGCAATAAATCCTGCAATTCCTTGTTCTCTGAACATTCAGTATTTGTCAACATTTTCTGTTTAAGTAGTGACATTAAATACTGCTGATATTTAAGCATATGAAATTGACAATTTAAAGCCCTTACAGCCAGGGTGGCAGAAGTGTAACCCCCCCCCCAACTGTCTAGAGCCCTAGAATCCCTATCAGAGGAGACAGGGTTTTTTGCAGTGGAAGCTTTAACCCCCTTGGGACCCTGAAATATAGTTTCTGGGTCAGCAGCAGGGTTTTTATATAGGAATTTATGAGAATCCAGGACCCCGTAGTATCTGTCTGGCTTAGCAGGTGCAGGGGGTAAAGAGTCAGGGGACAGTCCGGACTCTGAAAATACATCTACAAAGTCTAGAATAGGTGGAATAGCAAGGCGTCTGTGCTGAGGAAGAAGCAGGAAGTCTCTGAGCCTTTTCTTAGACTCAGAATAATCTTAGCTCTCCCAGTGGAAATGCTCCCTCATAGTATGCAGTGTTTCCCCAAAAGAATAGTTCTCAGGAGGAGAGGCTGAAGGAATGGACTCTTCAGCATCATAATCCTCATAGGGAAGCATGGAGTAATCCTGTTCAGAAGAGGAATCAGAGGAAATAGATACCTGATCAGAAGAATCATACTCTGTCTCTTGCCTAGGCCTCTTATCAGGAGGGGGATGGGAGCCCCTGATCAAAGTAATTAGGTCTTCAGCCATTTCAAGCATCTGTTTTTTAGGCATGGAAGTCTGAATAGGTGAATGCTGTACTTGTTTCTTTGTCTTTAGAGCTGCTTTAGTCTTTGAAGCTGTAGATGGCTTAACATACAGTTGTGTAGGTCTGAAGACACCCTCAGAAGCCGATGTCTGCTCAGTGGCTCCGGACCCATCTGAGGAAATGATTTCCGAGTGTCCAATACCTTGAGTTTCCAGAGGCCCAGTCGGCTCCATGTGGGAGTCTGAGGTAGCGGGCTCCAGGGGCTGCGAAAGCGCCTCACTGAGAACCGGCGACTGGCCTAGAAGACGCTTAGTCTGTTTTGGACCTCGGATGCCTATCCTTGTCCTTGCATTTTTTTGTAAACTCCAGTTGTCGGCTGTTCCGCCGGCATTATATAATTAAATCTTCGGTCAAAGTAATGAAATGCAAAATCGAACCGACGCTTGATAGTGCGTTGGTTGAATCTAGCGCAAAACCGACAGCTAGCAACGCTGTGATCAGGGCCTAGGCAAGGAATACAGTAAGAGTGAAAATCCTTATGAGGTATTTGCTTCCCACAAGAAATACAATTGTGAACTTTTTCTGAGATCGGTCTGGAGCAAGAAAAAAGTTTCCCCAATGGGGCACTTAGCTTTAATGAAGACTTCGGTTCTGAAATTCAGATTTGAAAATCTCAGGAGTTGGCCGACCGGCACTTGCAAACTGCTTTTGCTTCAGGCACTGTGCGGCAAGAAAGACTGAAGAAAATGGCGTCTGCTGCATCTTTTATACCCCTGGCGCACTGACGTCAGGGAGGAGGCGACAGCAACCGACGCCGGACCTAGACTTTGGAATTCTGGCCGACTAAGGGTAGCCTGCAAGCAGAATAACCCAAGAGTAATGACTGCAACAGTGAAACACGATGAACATCATTTAATACTACAAGTGTTGTATACCTAGCAACATGTTCCACATGCTCGCCATTCTAGGTTGGTAAAATCATACTTAGATTGAAAGATAGAATTGCCGAGCATGTGGGACATTAAAAATAAGAAGACAAGTAGTGCCCTTTATAGACATTCTGTCATATGTCAGAATTTTAAGAGGTTTCTTTTTTTCATTATTGACATAGTGAAGAAAAGGGGAAGAGGTGGCAATACTAAAGTGATTTTAGAGCTAAGAGAAACAAAATGGCAATTGACACTAAATGTTAAGAATTTTCCAGTTATTAATGACAATATTTCTATTGTACCCCTTCTCAAATGGAAGTCTTTTAATATTTAATTCAGCCAGTGTGCGTTCTTTAATTATGTCAAAATGGTGGTTTACAAATCATTTTAGTATTTTTAACATGATTAACACAGGTTTTATATTTAATACAATTATACTGCATAGGATTTTAAACCAGAATTGCAATGATTGAGATTTTATATATGTCTGTCATGTGTATTTTAATGTAAATAGGTAGTGATGTATATGTTGAGTGACTGATGTCATGTGTATTTTACTATAAAAAGGAAGTGATGTGTATGTTTAGTGACTCTGATGATGCCTATGATTTGAAGGTGAAAGCACTTACTCATGAATAAAGCAGTTTTTCCACGTTTTTTATTTTTGGTTTTATTACTGATTTTCACCCCTGGTGAGGTGGAATCTAGATTGCTTCCTTCTGCCTCCCTACTACCCACTGACGACAGTAAGTACAAGGATAGGATGGGGAAAAAGGTGTACACTTATACTTTGGCTTTCAGAGCCACCCACATGACCAAGTATGTATTAGACTTGGTCTCTCAAGCCACCTCCATGCTGGCTTCATTGCCTGACAGTCCTAGAAAGACAGACATCTCATCCAAACTTTCCTTGGCCAACAGGTAGCTAGGCACTCCATAAGGTGCAGCTACGATGCTACAGAAGGATCTGCCAGGTCTGCAGCATCTGCTTCAGCCCTCAGGAGGTACCCATGTCTAAGACTCCAAAACATCCCTGGAGGACTTCAAGGCTAAAATCTTGGACACCCCTCTGGACTACAATGTGCTGTTCAGAAAACAATGCGCTGACCTTTTTAAAAAGCTAAAGGGAAAAAAAGCAAAGAACTCCAGGACATTAAGCACCTGCTGGTGTTGCCCGTACACAAATATTATAGGAACTACCCACCCTGCTAAGGCCAGCTTTGTAAGACATACTCCCCAGCCCTCCTCGTCCAGGAGAGGGGCTAGAAGACCTACCAATTCCAGATCCTCTGCTCCACCACAGCAACCCAGACAGCCCTTTCAAGACAGAGAAGACCCCAGTAATGCGCAACTGCCTTGCCCACCTCCCCCCTCTCACCCCACCTTTCCCACTGTATTCCCCTCTGGCAATCCATCGCTTTAGACCAGTAAGTCTTAAACATTATCCAAAAAGGGTACTTCCTATGCTGGAAAGAGAAGCCACCCAGAAGAGGCATCCCTTTCCTACCTAAAAACCAGGCCCATCTCAAGCCACAAGTTCTGGTAGATCTTTTAAAGCTAGGTACTATAGAACCTGTCCCTCCAGGACAAGAAGGAAAGGGATTCTACTCCCGTCTATTCCTGATCCCCAAAAAAGATGGTCCCTGGAGACCCATCATAGATCTGTCCTTTCTAAACCTTCATCTTCAGGTACCTTCTTTCAAAATGCTCTCTCCCCCCACCCTACTGCCTCTCATTCCAACCAAGGCATTCAAGATCACCCTAGACCTAACAGGAAGCCTACCTGCACATACCAGTCAGAAATTCCCACAGACAATTACTGCGTTTCGCTGGGCGTTCCTCTCATTTCCAATTTACTACCTTGCCCTTTGGTTTATCCACGGCCACCAGGGTCTTTACAAAATGCCTAGCCACGGCCATTGCCTTCTGCAGAACTCAAGGGATACGGATTTACCCTTATCTGGACATCCTGATTCTGGCAGAGTCCAGGGATGCTCTACTGAAGCATCAACATTTCACCATGTCCCTTCTGCAGAACCTAGGATTCACTGAGAACCGGCGAACCGGCGACTGGCCTAGAAGAGGCTTCATTGTCGGTTTTGGACCTCGGATGCCTGTCCTTTTCTTTTTCCTTGCGCTTTTTATGAACTCCGGTCGCTGGCTGTTCCGACGGCATTATGTAGTTAAACCTTCGGCCAAAATAATGAAAAGCAAAATCATACCGACGCTTAATAGTGCGTTGGTTAAATCTAGCACAAAACCGACACCTAGCAATGTCGTTGTCAGGGCCTAGGCAAGGAATACAGTAAGAGTGAAATCCTTATGAGATATTTGCTTCCCACAAGAAATACAATTGTTAACTTTTTCTGACATCAGTCTGGAGCAAGAAAAAAGTTTCCCCAACGGTGTACTTAGCTTTATAGAAGACTTCGGATCTGAAATTCAATTTCGAAAATCTCAGGAGTCGGCCGACCGGCACTTGCAAACTGCTTTTGCTTCAGGCACCACACAGCAAGAAAGACTGAGGAAAATGGCATCAGCTGCATCTTTTATACCCCTGATGCACTGACGTCAGGGAAAAGGCGACAGCAACAGAGGCTGGACCAAGACTTTGGAATTCTGGCCGACTGCGGGTAGCCTGCCAGCAGGATAACCCAAGTGTAATGACTGCAACAGTGAAACATGATTAACATCAGTACTGCTACAAAACCATGTACACTGCAATGAAGACGAGATTGACTAGAATGTCAGTCAGCACCTCGACTCCCACAGCAGCTACTCTCAGAAAACAGTAACTGCTCTGACTGCAGTTAAGTATAGCAGTTGAGTTCAGTGCAAACCACATCTGCAAAGGTAGTTAGGAACAACAGCAATTCCTTACTGAATTAACTTCATCTGTGCACCATCAGTACCATCATCCCCCAACCCCTTATATATTAACATTATATAATAATTGAACCTTTTAAGTTAGTTTTTAAAGAAATAGTAACTGTCACTTTAATGTTGTGGACACAAATTAATTAATTTTTGATTCATGTGTATTTAAACACTGACTGCAAGCAATTAATTGTTACACTTGAGAAAGCTCGGAATAGTCCGAGCGAAAGCGCTTGTGTTCTACGTTTGCTTTTAAACTTGTCTGGATTTTAGTTTCACAGCACAACCAAATAGAACAAATAATATATGAAACCACCATAAAAGAGCAGGAACAACACCTCAGGTCGATGCACAGAAGTTTATTCTGGTACCTCGGCTTCCACAGCCTTCAAAGGAATAATCATACACAAACAAGTGCATCATTTTATATATAATTACACAATTGGTTAATTAGTTAATTATACTAATTCATTAGAGATCACATGAATTAAAAGGGCCATACATTGAGGAACAAGGACACACAAAAGAGAAAATAACACACCCCCCCCTATACAACTTACTGAAGTACTTATTAGAAAAAACAGCTTAGGAAATAAATCTAAATGTAGATAACCAATTTAAATAGTTAAATTATTTCTAGATTTAAACCTTCCGAGCGAAAGCGCTTGTGTTCTACGTTTGCTTTTAAACTTGTCTGGATTTTAGTTTCATTTGGATTTGTTTTAACATCAAGTTTTCTTTATATTTTCCTGTTGTGGAATTAAAGAAATTTATCAACTTGTACCACTTCGTCCATCTTATTGCGGAGCTGCCTGGAAACGTTATTTTACTTGGTCTCGTCTGCTGTTTCATTTTTTAGTTAGGAACAAGAGCAATTCCTTACTGAATTAAATTCATCTGTGCACCATCAGTACCATCATCCCCCACCCTTCCACCCCTGTACATAACTGACATTCTGCATCTCATTTGTACTACTTTTCATGTCGTTGCACTCAGCAGCACCTCTTGCTCTCAAATTATACCTCATGCACATACTACATCTGTGCAGTCTCTTCCACACAATGCCACTCAAATCCCATACACAAGCTTTACATCCTTTTGATATGCATTGTCTAAATGAATCCCTTGTTAGTCTGCCAAGTATCGGAGCATACAGAACTTTAAAAATGCTGTATGATCCTTTTGTCCTAAATACTTAAGAATTTCTCTCACACAACAAAGGCAAGAGAACGAGACAGAACTGTGCATTTAAAGGGCAGGTATAACTAAGAAAATTATTTTACAAACTTATTTACAATGCATGGATAAAAAACAGACAAGGTCTTTTACAGAATGTAAGACATATTCCGTCAGTTTATATACAAGGGAACCCCTCTTTGATGGATATAAACCTGGGTTTGTCTCTTTTTTGTTCCCTTTTGGCATTTCTCTTAATTAATGGGTTTAATCCCAAATAATTATACTTCCTGCAAGTAAAACAAAGACCTGGCTGACACTGCTTGCAAGCATTAGACCAGTATTTGCTAAAATGACTTGGGGGAGGGCGGACTACTCCCAAATGCAGGCAGCAAAACTTCCACACGAGGGGAGGAAGAAATACAGGTCTCAACACAGAGCAAACAATATGGTAAGAAAAGTTCCATTACAGCTAACGTCACAGTCTCTCCTTGCTTCATAGTGATCTACAGCTGGGTCAAAACAGACGATGACAAAACAAAAAGTCAATAATACTGACGGCAGAGTTCTGAAGCACCAAGGTAACAAATCCTGATTAAGAGTTGCTGTCAATACAATAATGCATAGTGAGGGGGTGTGAAATGAGATAAAAGTGGCCTCGACACAGATGTCAGTGACAAACATTTTTGGGCAAGCACTACAAGCAGCCAAGCAATAACCAGAAAGACCTCTGCTTCCAACATTGTAACAGGTGGCGAACTGACAAATGACAAAACAATGCAGCTAGCAATCAACTTATTTCCTTGGTAGCTGTCGCATACATTATCTTCAGAACAAGACTAACCGTTCCAATGTCTTCTAAATTCAAGTCATGGCTTCAGATACAATCTTCACAGGCAATGCATGTACACAGCAGGAAGGGATGCTGCTCTCCATGAAGAGATCAGCAAAACAAATGGACCGAGTCAGGAAAATTCAGAAACCACTTTAGGATGAAAACAATGGTTGCGCCCAAGGAAGCATTCAGTCTTTATGAAAGACCACATAGTGTTATCTTGCATGAGAGCGGCAGCTCCAATATCTCTAAGTAAAGCGAATGTCTACCTGGAAAAAAATTAGTTTTCCATCAGACAAACTTCAGTGCAAATATGATTTAAATGGGGTGGGCAAGCCTGATATGTTCAGATCCCACACAGGAGAGATGTCAGCAGGTGCAGAGTCAGAAAACAGGCTTTTGAGGTCATGACAGGTAGAAACATTGGGTCTACTTCACCCTGTCGAAGGCTGACGATATCGAAGCTGATATTGTAGCCACCAAAATGTCGAAAGTGAAAGTCATTGTGCGTGTAAATGGAAATCTCCGTAAGGGGAGATTTCCATTTACTGCAGTGTAGTGCGATCTTGGAGTTGGTATATTTAAGTAACAGGGGGTGTGGGGGGTGCAGAGGGGCTTGCCCCCCTACATGCAGCAATTTGTGTTGTGTTTGGGTGTTATTTTTTTTTTTTTGTGTGTGCTCGATGTTCAGGGATTTCGACATTTTCGTGTCGATTATTACGCTGTCGACAGTTTGAGTTTTCAACAGCGTAATATAAATGCAAAGCATTCATCTTGGCCACAGAATAACTGAGCTCAAGTCCCACAAATGCTAAAGTCAGGATAACTGAACAGAGTAGTACACTGCCCAAATGGACAAATTCTCCTACTTGGGAAGCCAAGTCTGCCTCATGAAGGTCTGTTGTAACCTCAATCATTTCAGCCTCTCACATCATAAAATCTGGAACTAAACTAAAAGTAATATCCTGAGACTGAGATAGCTGTCACCTCCATCATGATGCATACTCTGCCTACAAGAGAGAAAGTTTCTGTACCACCAGGAATGCCAGAACCCAAGAAAATATCTTACTCGCCCAACAAGGGACAACTTCTGGTCTTTCTTTTCTGAACTCTGTAAAGCAGTGTAGATGGTTGGAGCACAGGACACTCCCCTGTCACTGGATGGAGAGTAAATTCCAGCTGCATGAAGTAGACAGGGAAGTAACACTACATTTTCTCCAAGTAGCAAAACACTGATCTCTATTGGTCCATGTCTGAATGTACACCTCCAGGAGAGGACTGCAAGAGCAACTCGGTACACTCACCTATATTCTGGTATGTAAAGCTAAAGGACTGACTATGCCTATAGTCCACTGCTAGACAAAACTATAAGCTCTTGGCACTGGTACTGCAAAACAAGCTAAATTCCCCTAATCTAATTTATCAAACAAAGAAAGCAGCTTTCCTTTTAAAGCACTTAAGGGCAGAAGCGCTGTCTGTAACTCCAAGCTTTACTGCTTTCACTAACCAGTGGAAGTTCCAAGATATTCCGACAGTGAAGCACCAGTCTGAATCTGCAATGGACTCTGCTGCAGGAATGAAGCCCACAATGTCAATGAAGGGGACTGCCCATCATTCCAGGACACTGACAGGGCTACAACCCCAAGAGAAAATGCCTCAGCATGTGCGAGCTTTCCAGGCACTACCAGTTCACAGAACAATGCACTGACGGAATCCTCAAGCATGCAAATACTCATTACATTCATAACGATGCTACTAATCCTGTTACTGCAAATATAATGCACAGCAGTTAAACTGAAAAAAGCTTTCAGTAGACTAAAAACTTTTTTTTTGCAGAGCTGGCAAATCTTCCCATATCCCTCATGTTGTGGAAAGCCTCCCATACTCCCTAACTTACGTACACTATGTCCGCAGTTGCACAGTAGAGAGAAACGACAACTCATGGTTCACGCAGTGTTTTTTTTTTTCCAATTTCTCCAAATCTTTTAGGTTTCTAATACCATGATGGGAATGGAGCCCATTCCTAAGTCAAAGTACGATTAAAGTTCATGAAATTAGTATTGTTGCCATCTTGGAGGTCAGCCAGAAGTGCTCTTCACAGCGCCCACAATGTGCCCAGTTAATGATGGATTAATATATCTAAATACAACTGTAAATTTTTTAGAAGACCCATTGCTCCTACTACTATTGGAACTGTCTGGGTATCCTTCTTCCACATTGCTCTCGTTTCTGCCTGCAAATCCTGATATTTTATGACTTTGTGTCTTTCTGTACACAAGACACTGTAGTCACTGGGTGTGGCGATTTCAATGATCAATACTACTATTATCTTCTTTTCATGGACCACTATATCCGATTTTCTAGCATCTACCTTTTGAACTGTTGGCAATGGATGATCCCATGTGACAAACATCATCATTGTCAATGATGCTTTGTGGCACATTTCCAGTGTTTTTCAGCCACTTCAATGCCATAATGTTTGCACAATCCCCAGTTCCAACAATCTTGCCACATTATTATGCCTTTCAGTATACAGTCCTTCTGCCATTAGTACATCACAGCCAGCAACAAGGTGTGCAACTGTTTCCAATTCTGTTTTACAAAACCTACACATTTGCCTATTTCTCACACATGTTCAATGGACTTGGTAAACCAGCGTGTACGCAGCCCACAATTTGGGCCGCCAATATTATCCTTTTCACCTGTTTGAATTTGCCTCTACTTAACCATTCCTGCATTCGTTCCTGATAAACATGAGGCTCTGCCAGAAGTTTTCTATACTTGCAACTATATTTATGCATTATCCACACTTCTTGCCTTCTCATCTGGTCCTTCACCTTATATTCTTTTTTTTTTTTTGTCAGTTGCTGCCTGATTTTTATCTACTTCTGGTTTGACTTCCATTCCTGCTCGATGCCGATATGCTTCTGCTAGATTAAGCAGAGAAGTAATTTTAGATCTTTTCTCCTCGTGTTTCAAAACTTTCACTATGCCTGGGCCTTGTGAGGTCAGATGATGTGTGGAGTCCCACGACTGCAGATCTATACATGTAATCAACTTCAAGGAGGTCCACCCCGCCGAACGGGGAATATGTAATTTTAGTATACACTAATTTTTATGAACCATCCTTCTCATTTTCCTATCTAATCTATCAAACACGTTTTGGGGCCAGTCAATCACTCCAAAACTGTAAGTTAGGAGAGGAAGAGCAAATTGGTTTATAGCTTGGTTTTTACTCCTACATGTCATCGCTGTTTTCAACATTAATTTAAGTCTTCTAAAGTATTCCTTACTAAGTTTTATTCACATTTGTTCATGTTTTATTGTTGATACTTCATCAATTCCAAAATATTTAGACTCCCTTTTGCCCTTTTATATAACATTCCTGTCCCAAACTGTTTCCCTGGTGCTGCAGTTTTCCTGCTTTAAAAAGGTTGCTTTTGCACATATAAATGAAGACCAAATGGCATTCTTATATCATCTGAAAAAGTTTTGACAACTTACAGTTGTGCTTTCAGTTCCTCATCTGATGAGCAATACAGTTTTAAATTGACAAACAGAAGATGAGAATTCTTTACACTTTGTTTTCTAGGAGCCAAAGTATAGCCATGGCCTAAAGCTGTTAAGTAGACAGTTTAATGGGTTATGGGCAAGGCAGAATAGCAGTGGTGACAGAGTGTCACCCTGGAATATCCCCCCTTGATTTTTTATCCCTGGGATAATAATTTGTCCTTTATCATGACTTAATTGCAAAATGGTCTGCTGCTGTTTAATGGTCACTGTAATGTAGTCTATCAGTGTAAGGTGTATCTTATACATTTTTAAGCACTCTTATCCATGAATATGGCATACTATCATTTGCTTTTTTTGTAGTCAATCCATGCCATACTTAGCTTCTTCCCCTTTTTACAGTTCTCTACTATGACTTTATAGGTTCATAGGTTGGTACTAGGCTATCAAACAAATTATCTTTGTTCCATAGGACTTCTTATTGCCCTTTTGTTCTAGTGCCGCAATTGAGTTTTCTTCTAAAGACTATAAACTCCGTCAGCATTAATTACAGTGTATAGTTTATATGTTGTCAGAAGGCACGTTATTGGTCTACAATTTTTAGGGAAGCTTGCAGGTTCACTCTTAAGTAGGAGCATTGTTTTTCCTGTTGTTAGCCAGGGTGGTGTCTGTTCAAGGTGAGCAATAATTCTTACTCACGGCTAAATCCTCGTGCAAAGATGTTTAGTTTTAACCAAAAGTTAGGTACCGCATCTGGGTATGGGGTTTTCCAATTAGAGGCTTTTCTTAAACTTTGTTTCAATCTCTCTGACTGTTACTTCATCCCATTTCATATCCTGTACCTTTATTCTTATACTTTCTTTTACTTCTTCTATCCATTTATCATCTTTGCTATGTTCCACAGGACTTTCACATAGATAATTCTCTAAAATGTATCCATTTTTTTTTTGGCGGTCTTTCAATTCCTTTTACCTTGTTTCCCAATTCTTTATAAAACTTTTTTGGGTCATCAGCAAATTGCTTATTTTGTACTTTTCCTTTACATTTATCTGCTCATCTAAGTTTTTCCACCTGTGCTGAGATTTTTAGTTTATTTGCAATAGTGCATGACAGATCCTGGTCGGTTCTAATACAGCGCACTGCTTTCGTCACATCTATCTTTCTGAGTATTTTTGTTGGATGTGTTCAGTCTTCTATACTCTTCTAACAGTGACACTGCTTGTCTTAACTGCTTTATAGTTTTTCTCTATTCGATACTTCCATGATAGTATTCGATTTCTCCCCTTCCTTTCCCTCACTACCCTGTGTTATTGTGGTAGAACTTTATCAGTTATTAATTTAGCTGCACAGTAATATATCCTGTTTACTTCTGTTATATTGCATGGATCTCTACAGACCATTAATTACTGTGTTCATTTGTTTCATCAACTTCTGACTTTTTGGGTTTTATTGACCTTCTGCAGTCTATTTCTTTCATTGATCTTAACATGTCTATTAAATCAAGCAACTCTTCTCTTAGCTCATTTTCTTCTACACTGAGGGCACATTTTTTTGTTTTCCACTTCCTGCAAGCATTCTATACAAAGTTCTATAGCATCTTCCTGTGGCACATTCTCTTCAATTTCATCCTGTGCCATCCTTTGCTCTGTCATATGGGAACTCACTGGCCTATCATGCAACATTGACTGCAGAGTTTCCACAGTTTCCTGTTCCTTCCCCTTGCTGTCTAGCTTCAAGTTAACATTTAAACTGGTTTCCTGTGGAAGGGTCCAAAATATTTTCATATGGCACCTGATCAGTTGTTTCCTGTTCCACTAGTCTCCCCTTAATTTGGATGGCTATTGCTCTATCCTGTTGTGGTGCTTTCTGAATTAGATGTTCTATACTGAAATCCTTCACTTCGCAGGTACTCCATAACCTCAGTTTCTATTTCTTTAACTTCTCCTTTACTGGTCCTCCTTTTCTACTTTTCCTCCGTCTTATTTTGTGTATTGTAAAGTTTTCCATGTCCAGATTCCTTTACCTGCATTTATCTTCAAATATCTTTGACACCGCTCTTTTTGTATCGATTAGTTTTGCTTTCTCCCTTGCATAAATATTACACCATATTAAATCTCTTTTTCTTTCCCATGTCCATATTTCTTCAGATGTCTCCTGATCTTCCTGCTTCTCCTTACTTTGGGGACTTGTTCCATCATGTTGTGATGTAACCTGTGTTAGTTCTACACCAAATCCTTCACTTAGCAGACACTCCATAACTTCAACTTATATAGTTTTTTAACTTCTACTTTACTCATCTTTCTACATTCCCTCCGTGATATTTTTTTTAATTGTGAAATTTTCCATAAACAAATGCCTTTGCCTCTATTTCTCCAAATATCTTTGGGTCTGCCTTCTTTATACGGATTAATTTGGCTTTCTCCTTTGCATAAATACTGCACCATATCAAATCTCTCTTTCTTTCCCATGTCCATACAATAAACTCAGTTAACCGGCACCCATGGGGATTGGTAGATGCTGGATAACTGTAGCTTCTGGTTGTTTGAGGGCTATTAAAAATACGCCTGACTAAAACTGTACCCTATACTATTTGTTGTGACTTGTTCTCAGGTTGGGGAGAGAGGAAATTTATTCCCATCTGCCTTTTTAAAACTCAAACTCTAAAAACATAAGGTATGTTTCTGCGGGTGGAATACAAAGTGCAACAAATGAAAACTGTAGTATATTTCTTTGATATTTTTTGCCAGTTGCTGGAGTTCCAATTAACTGAGAGTATACTTCATTTTTTTTTATACTTCTCAAAAATCTCTAGGTTTTGTTTATAATTTCGCACCTCCTCAGATGTTTCTTTTTCCAAACCGGTAACAGTTTCTTGATTTATAAACATTTTTTCACAAATCTGCTGTATTAATGAATACAAATTTTAATTTGAAGCTTCTGACAGTTTTTTTTTGTGGAAGTATTCTTCTTTCCTCTAATATCTCTTAATTGTTTTGTATATCTTGTGTCTGGAAATTCTGGGCTTTTTGCATAATAGTAATAATACATAATTTCTTTCTTATCCTCAATAGTCCACTTTATCGTCTTTATGGCTCTTTATGGCTGCGGCGGTGCAGCGGTTAGCATTGTCGCCTCACAGCAAGAGGCTCTCCGGTTCGATCTTCAGCTGCAGTGTCTTCTGTGTAGTCTCTGCATGTCCTCCCTGTGGTCGTGTGGGTTTCCTCCAGGTGCTCCGGTTTCCGCCCACATCCCCAAAGCAAGAGGATTGGACACGCTAAAATTGGCCCTAGGCGAGACTGTGTGTGTGTGCCTTCTGTGGAAGGTTGGGCGCCGGGCTGGCAACTCGACACCATAAAACTCCACTGCCAATCATGAGCGGACAAGGTGATCTACTGTGGCGACCCCCAACTGGGAAAAGCTGAGAGAGAGAGGGCTCTTCTTTGGCCTATCAATTTTTGTGGACTACTACTTCCTTCTACAACAGGGGGGACATCCTCCTCCTGGGCCTGGCCCCATTGTAGGAATGTTTCTGTATTTTGAAGATTCTTATCGTCATCTTTTCCAGTACTGGCACCAGTTGCCTACCAGGGATTGGCCATTTTTAAGTACAGGTACTTAGGCTAATTACCATCAGAAAGTTGTCTTATTCCCAAGAACACTACCATGCACTTAAAAATGCCTTTTAAGAAATGCACTGCTATCAATGATCTGTTAAGAGACATTTGCAGATAACAAATCATGCTAGATACAAGATGATCACTGCCTTATCTGAAAACACCACAAATGACGTAGAGTGAATGCAGGTGAATTGTGACAAATTTTAAATTCTCTGCTGCACCTCATAATAGCACAGGTACTACAGAGTCAGGTTACTCAATCCTATGAAGTTACAGTGGACATGCCTCAACAAGGTCAATGACGACAACCTGAGTTTGCACAGGCATATCAACTTTAAACTAAATCTGTGTAGTAGAGACAGGGCATGTACACCACCATGCAGATCCTTCACGTTCTAGGGCATAGCTCATAGGTGACAGTTACTGCAGACTGTGAAAGGGGGGCACAGTATTTTGGAACTGATTGCTGAGCAGCACTGCCACTGCTTACTTGCAGAAAGATCTCGCATCAATATCAGCCCTGGAGCCACACAGAACATAAGATGACATGAGGCTGGTGGCACAGCTTAAGAGACCACTAACAACCCTGCAACTCAACACTTACATGGTCTTAAAATACACTACTCTAAAAAGAGACTGCTACCTACAAAATGCCAAGTGTACCACAAAAAGTTAACAGTTACAGCAGAAAAAATGCAATTAGAAAAAAAAATGCACAGACACACACACAGACCCTTTAATTAAAAATAATACTCCACTCCAGAAACTATTTCAAACTGAAAGCATTTTCTAGTAAAACCTCTGTCCCAGTCAATTTCTGGCTCTCGTATTAGAGTAATTAGCTGGCAAACAAAGGGCCAACATCACAACATCTACATAGTTAAAATGAAAACTCAATTAACTTCATCTTTTACCCACTTAAACCAATTAAAAGTTTATAAGACAGACAAGCTTATTCTAGCGGTAAATGTGTGCAAGGCAAACTGCCAGCCAATCACAGGATGCAGACATACATCTCCAATTCATAAACAGTACATCTTTTGAAAACATGAGGAGACCAAAACACTAAGCACAGAGCCACCATGGCACAAGGAGAGTGGAGCCGCACTGCACAAGGAGAGTGCCCCAGTCAGGAAATTAACTGGGGAACCAAGTACTGTGAGGTAGCAGTCCTAAATGCTAAGCTACTGCACTGCTTGTCCTAAAAGAACACCCCACCCAGAGTGCTTTTTCACCCTGTCCCTATATACAGTACAGTTGTGTACATTTACCATAAATGTAGATGTTCGAGTGCATTCACTGTTGCAGTCATTACATTTGGGTAATCTGCTGGCAGGTTGCCCTCAGTCGGCCTGAATAACAAAGTCTTGGGTCCTGCATCAGTTGCTGTCTCCTCTTCCATGACGTCAGGGGTATAAAACATGCAGCCAACTCCATTTTAATCAGTTTTTCTTGCCCCAGATGTCAGGTGCCCCCCAAATGGGGAGCAAAAATATATATACAAAACTGTAAATATATAAATGCACTTTAGAAACAAAATTTACCTTCAACTAAAAGCAAATACACCACAAAGGCTTTTGAGTATAGTGAAGGAAAGAAAAGGTATAGAAAGGGGGTTGGCAGGTGAGTAATCCGGACTGCAACAGTGAATTCACTCGAACATCTACATTTACGGTAAGTGTACACAAATGTACTATGTTCTTCGTGTTTCACTGTTTGTCATTACATTTGGGTAGAATCCCAAAGCTATGGATGGGAGGATGGAGCTAAACAGCATTAGGAGCAGCTATAAGGCTCTGCAGAAATGCAGTGGCAAAGCCTGCCCTGGATTTAGAAGAGAGGTAAATGATAATGCTTTGTGAATGTATGAACTGAGCTCCAAGTAGCAGCTTCTGGTTTTTAGCTTCTAGAATGTCTCTGGTAGGGACCCCTCTGAGAAAAGCTGCTGAGGTAAAGGCAACTCTGGTGGAATGGGATCTGATCCCCTTGGGCACAGGTTTACCATGGTGCAAGTAGCAGAAATGAATGCAATGGCTTATCCATTTAGAAATAGTCTGCTTTGATATAGCCTTCCCCTCTGATCCTGCATCAAATGCCACAAGTAGTTGGTCAGACTTTCTTAGAGCTTTTGTCCTGTTTAAGTAGAATCTTAGTTGTCTGTATACATCCAATGAATGCAGAATCCGTTCGCCCTTGTTCTGCGGATTTGGGAAGAAAGTTGTCAGGTGAATGGTCTGGTTAAGAGCCACACTGGATATCACCTTAGGCATAAACGAAGGATTGGTCCTGAGGGCCACCCTGTCCAGGTAAAAAAATAATGAAAGGCTCCACTGCCATGAGAGCCTGTAGTTCTGAAACCCTTCTAGCTGAAGTGACTGCCAAAAAAAAGCTGTCTTCCAAGAAAGAAATTTTATATCCACAGTAGCTGCTGGTTCAAAAGGAGGTAGGGTGAGTTTTTCCTGCACAAAATTGAGGTCCCATGCAGGAGTTGGCGCTCTCCTGGGAGACCTTAAATTTTTGGCCCCTCTGAGGTACTGTTTTATAGCAGGAGATGAGAAAAGGGGGAGGCCACTGTGTTTTAATGAGCCGAGATGGCAGACGCATGTACTTTTATTGAAGAAAAAGATAGGCCCTTTTCAAGCATCTCAGTTAAGTATTGTAAAATCTGAGGAATATTGGGCTTTGCTGTTTCTATTCCTTGTGCTTGGTTCCAAGCACAAAATCTCTTCCATTTATCAACATAAGAATTTCTAGTACTAGGCCTTCTGGCTTCCAAAATGACATCCATCACAGGTTTACTGAGAGATGTGGTTGGTAAAATTAGTTGATTAGCCATGCTGCAAGATTCAGAGTTTGGAGCTGAGTGTGCAGAATTTGATAGTTCTGTTGAGACAATAGGTGAGGTGTTTGAGGCAAGTACCACAGAGGAAGGTGTGACATATTCCTTAGAAGCAGGTACCAGTGTTGGCGAGGCCAGTCTAGAGCAATTAGAATCATTTTTGGTTTTTCCTGTCTGACGTTTAGTAAGACCTTGGAGAGTAGAGGCAGAGGGAGTAAGGCATAGATGGAAAGGTTTTTCCAGCTGAAGGATAGAGCATCCACTTTCCACGCTTTTTTGCGATGGGTTCTTGTGCAGAATTTGTCCAAATGATAGTTTTGGGGAGAGGCAAATAGATCTATGTCTGGGCTTCCCCATTTTTGTGTTAACATGCTGAAGATTTGTGGATCCAGTTTCCATTCGTGAGGGTCCATAAGATTTCTGCTTAGATCATCTGCCAGATTATTTTGCTTTCCTGGCAGGAATTGAGCTTGAAGATGTATTTGGTAAGTCGAGGCTGTGTTCCACCAGGCCATGGCTAGTCTGCAAAGGTGGTAGGAGTGGGTACCCGAGTGGGTACCCCCCCTGCTGGTTATGTACTACATAACTGTGGTGTTGTCCATCTTTATCAGTAGTTGTCCTGGATGAAGTAAGTCCTTGAAGGCTGTCAGAGCATTCTGAACAGCTAGCATTTCTTTCTGGTTGATATGTAGATGCATTTGGTTTGGGCTTCATTTGCCAAGAATGCATCTCCCTGCGAGGTGGACCCCCAAGCATGGTCTGATGCATCTGTAGTTAGGGCTTGGGTGGCAGGGGGTAGAACAAATGACAGTCCCTTGTTTTGGTGACATGTCTCTGCCCACCAAAGAAACTCCTGCTGCAGGCAGGGAATGAGAGGAATCAGTTTCCAGGCTGTGACCGTGTTTACTCCATAAGCTTTTTAGGTACCATTGAAGTTTCCTCATATGCAGTCTCGCATATGGAATTAGTAGAATGCAAGATGCCATGAATCCCAAAGCCTGCAGAATTTGTCTTGCAGATAGCTGGGTTTTTGTTGCCATTTGCTTAAAGTATGTTGTCAATTGCATTTGTTTGTCTGGCCTGAGGTAAGCCATCTGGGCAGTTGTATTCAGGCTTACACCCAGGAATGTAATTATTTGAGAGGGTACCAGTTGTGATTTCTTTTTATTTATGGTGTACCCTAGGCATGCTAGAAGCCATTTTACAAACGCCAGATGTTGAAGAGTGTCCTTGTCCTCTGCCTGAATAAGACAATTGTCCAGATAAGGATAAATTTGAATGTTTCTTTGTCTGCAGAATGCAATTACTGGTGCCAGGCACTTTGTAAAGACCCTGGGCGCAGTAGATAAGCCAAAGGGCAGTGCAGAGAATTGGTAATGCAAAAAGCCTGCTATGAAGCAGAGGTATCATCTGCAAGATTCCCTTATTGGGATATGCAGGTATGCCTCTCAAGTCTAGAGTTACCAACCAGGCATTCTTACCTAGCATAGACAGTAGCTGTTGTAAAGTCAGCATTTTGAATTTTGGAATGTCCAGGAACATGTTCAGAATTGATAAGTCCAGTATTGGATGCCATGATTTGTCTTTTCTGGGTACCAGGAAAAGCCTTGAATAAAATCATTGTCCTTTTTCCTTTTCTGGTACTGGATGAATAGCCCCCATATCCATGAGGGACATGACTTGTTTCTGGGCCTCTGCCCACTGGTTTGGTGGCAGATTTGGCCATCCGTTTGGAATTGGCAATGTGTGGAAATGAAAACTGTACCCCTGGGATAATATATTTAATACCCACTTGTCCCGGGTAATTAAATGCCAGTTTTGAGCATGAAGTGCTAGTTTTCCCCCCAAGGGGACTGCCAAAAGAGAAGTACTTGGAGATGGTAGAAGAAAGTCATTGAGACTGCTTACTGTTGGGTTGTGCTTTGTTACCTCCAGATTTGGAGGTGGAGGCACCCCATGGCTTTGACCTGCAAGATCCTTGTGATTGATATCTGGAGCCTTTGGAGCACCTGGGCTTGCCCTGAGTGGCTCTGTTGGACACAGGAAAGGACCAGTTCTTAGTAGGCCAGTGCCTACTGAACCTGGGTGGCTGCACTTGCCAGAAATCTTTTACAGTTTGCAAAGATTTAGCTTTGTCTTCCATTTTCCTTAAAACCTCTTCTGCCTTATTACCAAACAGACTGTCCTGCTGTAAAGGGGCATCCAACAATTTAGATTTAACATGATCAGGCAGACTTTGCTCCTTAAGCCAGGCATGCCTTCTTATCACAGACCCAGTTACGGCAGCCCTGCAAGAGGCCTCCAAGGAATCAAAACCACATTGCAAAGTATGCTTTCCAACCTGTTATGCTGAATGCAATAAATCTTGTAACTCTCTATTTTCCACGCAATCAGAAAACAACATCATTTTCTGTTTCAGTAAGCCCATAACATGCTGTTGATATTTAAGCATATGAAACTGTCAGTTTAAAGCCCTGACTGCCAAAGTTGGAGATGTATAAACCTTCTTTCCTCATCTATCCAGCGCCCTGGAATCTCTATCAGAAGGGGTAGGATTTTTGGCTGTAGAAGCCTTAACACCCTTGGGACCCTGAGAAATAGCCTCAGGATCAGCAGCAGGATTTTTGAAAAGAAATTTGTGGGAGTCAGAAACCCTGTAATATCTGTCTGGCTTACTAGAAGCTGGAGGCAGGGAATCAGGGGCCATGCTCGATTCCAAGAACACATTATCAACCATGTCTAATACAGGAGGTATTGCCAAAGGCCTATACTGAGGAAAAAGAAGAAAATCCCTAAGCCTCTTTTTTGATTCTGAGAAGCCCTGACTCTCCCAGTGAAAATGTTCCCTTAAAGTATGCAAAATATTCCCTTAAAGTATGCAAAGTCTCTCCAAAAGAGTAATCCTCAGGAAGAGATGTAGATGGGATAGAGTCCTCTGCATCAGAGTCCTCATATGGTGGAACAGAAAATTCCTGATCAGAAGTGGAATCAGAAGAAATGGAAACCTGATCTGAAGATTCAAAATCAGTACCTTGCCTAGGCCTCTTAGCAGGGGGGAGTTGGGAACCCCTGATCAAGGTAATTAAATCCTCAGCCATTTTGATAATTTGTTTTTTAGGCATAGGGGCCTGAGCACGTGGCTCATGCATCGGTTTTTTAGACACATTAGTTGGTTTTGACCTTGTTTTTGATGTTGGCGTCTGTTTAATATAAAAATGTTGAGGCCTAAAAACACCCTCAGAAGCCGGTGCCTGCTCTGTAGCTTTGGACTCATCCAAGGGAGAGACATCCCCGGGTTCAATACTTGCAGAATTGCGCGGCATACCGGACTCCGAATGGGTCTTGGGAGAGGCCTGCAACTCAAAAGTAGCGGGTATCAGGGGCTACGAAAGCGTCTCACTGAGTACCGGCGAACCAGCAACTGGCTTAGGAGAAGCTTAGTCTGTTTTGGACCTCGGTCTGTCTCTGTCTTTTTCCTTGCGCTTTTTGTGAACTCCAGTAGTCGGACTGCTAACCGACAACATTTCAGGGTAGTTAAATCTTGAACCAAAATATTTAGAAGCAAAAATACACAGACGCTTAATAGTGCGTTGGTTACATATAGCACAAAACCGACAGCAAGGCACATTGTGATCAGGGCCTAGGCAAGGAATACAGTACAAATGAAAATCCTTATGAGGTATTTGCTTCCCACAAGTAAAGCAATTATTAACTTTTACTGACATCGGGAAGGAGCAAGAAAAAGTTTCCCCAATGGGGTGCTTAGCTTTAGTTTGAAGACTTTGGTTCTGAAACTTGAAAACGAAGATTTTAGGAGTCGGCCGACTGGCATTTGCAAACTGCATCTGCTTCGGGCACCACGCGGCAGGAAAGACGGATTAAAATGGCGTCGGCTGCATGTTTTATACCCCTGACGTCATGGAAGAGGAGACAGCAACCGACGCAGAACCCAAGACTTTGTTAATCAGGCCGACTGAGGGCAACCTGCCAGCAGATTACCCAAATGTAATGACTGCAACAGTGAAACACGAAGAACATCATCCAGCACCCCCAATCAGATGATGTCCATCTGTTCCCCTCAAAAGGAAATTTCCTCACTACAGTATGAGGCAAGTGCTGCCTAGAGGAGACATCAGGGAGCAGCTAAAGGAGTTTTGTATAGTTTAAACCGTACCCCCTTGCAGACGAAAGAGCTTCTCACATCACCACAGGAACCCACAATACCCCCCCCCCCCCACACACACAATGCACACTCCCACACTCTGTATGGAACACAACCACCAGATGTCTTAGTAAGCCAAAAAAGCCCATCATCAGGACACACCAAAATGCTACACTACTATCAGGGAGTGAGGTTCATAGATAGTGATTAGGTATGCAGTCCAGGACAGCATTGAGAAGCTGAGCCCAATTCCCAACCAGATGTTTAAGTGAATTGCTTAAAGTCACACAGGAAACAAAAGGAAGTTAAGGGAATCAAACTCTGTATCACTGGTAGAAGTTCTTTAACAACTCACAGGCTTAATCCCCTGCACCAACTGCCATCGACTAGTCCTACTTACCCTACCTCCCAGATGTGCACCCAAAGTCACTCAGCAGCTCCATCAAGTGCCTGATCCATTCATCATACAGGCCACCTGAGCTACAATCAGGGTTTTATTGCTATATCAAGAGCTGCAAATGGCCATCAGAAAGTAAAAACCACCTCCCACTCAATGCATTCAGCCAAACTAATGGAGCTTGTTTCTTTGTTATGCAATGCACTAGTTTCTTACTAATATGGTGACTTCTGTCTTCTCAGACTTGACTCTTATTCTGCTTAGCTCAAGGCAGAGTCACTTCTCTGAAGCAACTTTAGTGGACTTAACAGCATAAACCAACAGTTATCAATGACACAATTGGGTGAAAAGGTATATATACACTGATGACAAAAATGCTGCAGTATCTAATGTTGTCTGATAAATCTCTTCTACTGCTGTACTATACACAGCTTTCCTGATTTTTTCCACAGACAGCAAACAAGTAAGAATTTTCTTTACATTGTCATATTAATGGGAGATGAAATAATCTCCACCCAGATTCCCTCTATCAGGTGTCCATCCAACTGAGCCATAACTAAACAAAACCAGTTTGAAATAAGTGTCTTTTAGATAGCAAAATGTCGCCATCACTTAATCCAGTTCTGGTTTCTGCACAACTCTTAAGCATTTGGTACAGTTGATTTGATTTATATACTATACACAACACCAAAGTGTGTTTCGGTACTAAGGCAAAAGCCATTTGACAAGGGTCCACGAGCCCACTGACCATAGCCATATTCAAAATAAGTAAAAAGCCCACCAAGCCCATCTTCAGATCAGAAAAGCACTTTTCTGGATCTTCTCAAAACAAACATGCCACAAAAAAAACACCACCACCACCACATGACTCTCTTCCTTTAGAGATGACTGCTCCATTAGCTCATAACTACACATAAGCCTCTTTGCAAATTTACTACCTTCTGCCCCAAGACCCTACAGAACACAGTTGCGTTTCTAACTTGTCATAACTGTAAATATTTGAGTAGATCAATACTGCAGTACTGATGATTCTTGGGACTTCCTGCCATGCAGAAGCCTGCAGCGAGCCAGAATACCAGAGTCTTTCACTCCCTCCCACCAAGCCAGCAAATGTCCAGAACGGACAGATGTCTGGATGTCCTGTAAAGAAAGGACAACAAAAGCCAACGAAAACATCTAGGACCAGCTCTGAGGTTGTCACTCCAGACACAAAATATTCACAAACAGCAAGGTAAAGTCCCATGATCAGAAATGCTAAGCAGGTAATAGTAAGTAGCAAACTTGTTTATTTAGAATACACAAAGCTTTCACGCCAGTGCCCTTCCTCAGTGTATTACCTAGAATTTACACAAAGCTTTCAGGCCAATGCCCTTCCTCAGTGTGTTCCCTAGAATACACAAAGGTTTCAGACCAATGCCCTTCCTCAGTGTGTTACCTAGAATTCACACAAAGCTTTCAGGCCAATGTCCTTCCTCAGTGTGTTACCTAGAATACACACATCTTTCAGGCCAATGCCCTTCCTCAGTGTGTTACACTGAGGAAGAGCAGTGGCCTGAAAGTTTTGTGTATTCTAAATAAACAAGTTTGCTACTTACCATTACCTGCCTAGCATTTCTGATCATTGGACTTCACCTTGCTCCTCAAAGAGGACATCAGCCAGCAGGGAGGTGAATGGCTTTATATAAAGAAATTTGTGAGACCACCCAGGGCATACAGGAGGGATCGGTTTTCACAGCAACTCTGTCCCTAAAGAAGACTAAAAATGGCACCTTGCACAAAAGGGCTTAAGGTTCAGAAACACACCTGGCTGGAGTGAGTGCTAAAAATTAGGACCATCTTCCATGACAAAAGTTCAACAGGGCTGAGGCTGTGGGTAGTAGAATATATATTTTTTTAAATACAAAATTTAGTTCCCAGGAGGGGACAGGTTTCCTTTTTGCTGAGTTGAGGTATATTATAACCTTTCGGAATTGATTCATGTGGTAGTGGAGAAACTGAGGCAGGTAGATGACGACAGAAGCACGAACCTTGATGCATGAATAAGATAGTCCCTGCTTGAAGACAGGACGGGTATTCAAGTACTGGCTTTATATTTACTTGACAAGACAATACTTTTGCACTGGCACCAGATACATACATACACAGATAAATGGAAAATGTTTTAGTTTCTAGCATTTGGTTTTCTAACCTCTTTCAGAATGGATAAGAGATCCTGGGAATAAGAGAATGGATGGAGTCAGTATCCACTCTTACAAGCTGTTAAGGTTTGTAACTCCTCAGAGTGGGAGGAATAAAGTACAGTTTTGTACCTACCATAAATGTAGATGTCCGAACTGGATAGCATCTGCAGTCATAACAAATGGGTTGTCCTGTCGTCAGGCAGCCCTTCGGTCGGCCGGATTCCAAAGTCTGGGTCCGGCTTCGGCTGATGTCGCACTTCACCCGATGTCATCTCTGCTGGTCTTCGGGTATAAAGGCATCAGCCGACGCCATTTTCCTCAGTGTTTCTTGCCCCAGATGCCAGTTGCCCTCTTGGAAGGCTAAATTTTGGATAAATGCCAATGTTTCCAAAAAGGTAGAAGGCAAACAAAAAAATAAGCATGTATGTACATATATACAAACAAATACACCATAAGAGACTCCCCCCCCCCCCAGCTAGCTATTAGGAGGGTAAATACCCTAGGAGTACCACAGAGGGAAGGAGGGAGGGAGGTAATCTGACTGCAGATGCTATCCAGTTCGGACATCTACATTTATGGTAGGTACAAAACTGTACTATGTCCTTCATGGATGCATCTGCAGTCATAACAAATGGGTAGAATACCATAGCCAACTAGGGAGGAGGAAGAAAAATTATGGTGTGGTTAGGATCCCTTGCAGTACAGCAGTGGCAAACCCTGCTCGGGATCTAGAATATAGAGGTAAATTATAATGCTTGGCAAATGTATGCACGGAGGTCCAAGTAGCCGCCTCAATAATGTCCTTGGTTGCCACTCCTCGTAAGAAAGCTGTGGTAGTGGCTGTAGCCCTTGTAGAATGAGGCCTTATGTTCTGTGGAATTGGTTTTCCATGGTAGGAGTAACAGAATCTTATGCAATTTCCTATCCATTTGGAGATTGTCTGTTTGGAAATTGCTTTTCCTTCCCTTCCTGTTGCATAGGCTACAAAAAGCTGGTCAGTTTTTCTGTTACTTTTGGTTCTGTCCAGGTAGAAGCGTAACTGTCTATGTACATCCAAGGTATGCAGCATTCTTTCCCCTCTGTTTTGTGGATTGGGAAAGAAGGTAGGTAGGTGGATTGCCTGGTTTAAAGACACTCTGGATACCACCTTAGGCATAAATGTAGGATTGGTTCTCATGGACACCCTATCTTGATGGAAGATTAGGAAGGGTTGCACTGCCATTAAGGCCTGTAGTTCCGAAACCCTCCTTGCTGAGGTAATTGCCAGTAGGAAAGCAGTTTTCCATGACAGGTGTTGTAGATCTGCTGTTGCTGCTGGTTCAAACGGAGGGAGTGTCAACTTTTCTAGCACAAAGTTCAAGTCCCATGCTGGTAATGGTGGTTTCCTAGGAGGTTTTACATTCTTCATCCCTCTGAGGAACTGCCTGAGTAGAGGATGTGAAAAGACAGGTGGATCAAAGCTGTATTCTGCTGAAATAGCTGATGCATGTATCTTGATGGAGGAATAGGACAGGCCTGTATGTAGAAGCTCTGCCAAATACTCCAGAATGTTAGCAATATCTATGTTCGACACATCTTTTCCTCTTTCAGTACTCCAAATGACAAACCTTTTCCATTTTCCTGCATAGTTCCTTCTTGTTGAAGGTCTGCGGGCTTCAAGGATAATGTCTTTAACCCTTTGGGAAAGATCTGGGTTAGTTGCTGCTATGTGATGTTCCAGGCAGTCAGTTGCAAGGTTTTTAGGTTTGGATGCATGATGCTGTAGTTGTTCTGAGTTATCAAAGGCATCAGGGGTATTGACCACATTTTCTCCCGAGACATGCTCCTCAGCAATGGGTACCAGTGTTGTCTTGGCCAGTTCGGAGCTATCAGGATTATCCTTGGACGTTCCTCTTTGATTTTCAGTAGTACCTTGTGTATCAAGGGAAGAGGTGGAAATGCATATGCTGTCAGGCCTTTCCAGCTGAAGGAGAGAGAATCCACCTTCCATGCAAGTGGGTGGAATGTCCTTGTGCAGAATTTTTTGAGCTGGTGATTGAGTGGGGAAGCGAATAGATCTATTTGTGGCATTCCCCATTTCTTTGTGATGGTCTTGAAGATGTCCGGGTGTAGCATCCATTCGTGAGCATCCGAGGTGGTTCTGCTTAACATGTCTGCAGGGTGTTCTCTTTTCCCGGTACAAATATTGCCTGTAACTGGATGTTGTAGCTGAGAGCCAGATTCCAAAGGTCCAAAGTCATTCTGCATAGGGGGTATGAATGAGTGCCTCCCTGTTTGTTGATGTACCACATGACTGTGGTGTTGTCTGTCCTTATCATCAAATGGCCTTCTTTGAGGAATGGTCTGAATTTTTGGATTGCCAGTTTTACTGCCAGCATTTCTTTTTGGTTTATGTGCAGGTGCAGCTGGTCCTGAGACCACAATCCTTGTACGCATTTGTCCAGCATGTGCGCCCCCCATCCTAGGTCTGAGGCGTCTGTTGTGATGGTTTGGCTTGCTCGAAAGTTGTGGAAGGGTAAGCCTGGGTTTGACCGGCATGCTTGAGCCCACCATAGGAACTCCTGTTTTAGGCATGGGATTAGTGGTATTTCTGCTTCTAAGCTGTGCCTGTGTTGAGACCATAAATTCTTTAGGTACCACTGTAGCTTTCTCATATGCAGTCTGGCATGTGGGACCAAGATTATGCATGATGCCATGAAGCCCAAGGCCTGCAGAACTTTTCTTGCTGTTAGTTTGTTCTGCTTTGTAATGCCAAGAAGTAAAGAGGGAGTTCTTTTTGTTTTTCTGCAGTTAGGAATGCCATTTGTTTGACTGTGTCCAATTCCGCGCCCAAGAATGTTCTTGATTGGGATGGTATCAGCCTTGACTTTTGTAAATTGACTGTGTATCCCAGGGCTTGTAGCAAGTAAATGACCCTTTGTAAATCTGTTGTCAGCTTGCTTTTGTTGTCCGCTTGTAACAGGCAGTCGTCCAGGTATGGATAAATTTGGATTCCCTGTACTCTGCAGTGAGCGATTACTGATGCCAGGCATTTTGTGAATACTCTGGGTGCAGTAGATAAGCCAAAGGGCAATGCTGAGAATTGATAATGCTCTGATCCTGCAAGAAATCTGAGGTATCTTCTGCAATTTGGTCGAATGGGGACGTGCAGGTATGCCTCCTTGAGATCTAGAGTTACCAGCCAACACTCCTTGCACAGCATGGGAAGAAGTTGCTGTAGGGTCAGCATTTTGAATTTTGGGACAATGATATATGTGTTTAAGATGGACAGGTCTAGAATAGGTCTCCAACTTTTCTCTTTTCTTGGTACTAGGAAGAGTCTGGAGTAGAATCCTTTGCCCTGTTCTGTTATTGGTACTCTTTCCACAGCTCTCATCTTTGTTAATTCCGTTATCTGCTGTAGAGCTTCTATTTTTTTATTTGGAGGCAGGTTTGGCATTCCTCTTTTTACTGGTAAGGTGTGGAAGTGGAACCGGTAGCCTTGGTCTATGGTTTGCAAAATCCACTTGTCTTTTGTGATATAGTGCCAATTCTTCGAAAATAAGGCTAACTTTCCGCCTAATGGTGCTGCTATTTGCTCCCTGGTAGGCGGAGTTAGAGCCAAGTCACTGTGATTGTCCTGTTGCAGTGGTAGTGGTTGTGTCTGTGCCTCGGTTATTGCCTTGCCACTGTCGTCCTCTGTAGGCACCTCCTCTGGATTGATTTCTGCCTCTAGAGTGTCTATTCCTGCCCCTTTGAGATCTTGTGGAGTCAGGAAAGGACCAATTTTTGGCAGGCCAGTTCCTGCTAAACCTTGGGGGCTGAACCTGTAAGAAATCTTTAACTGTTTGTACATATTTTGCCTTTTCTTCCATTTTCTTCATTACCTGCTGGGCAGGTGTACCAAATAGACTGGCCTTATCCATAGGAGCATCTAATAGCTTTGCTTTAACATGATCCGGTAAGACCTGTTCTTTCAACCATGCATGTCTTCTTATCACTGTGCCAGTCATGGCTGATCTAAATGAAGCCTCCAGTGCATCATAGCCACATTTTAAGGAATGGTTACTAACCTGTTGGATGTTATTCACCATTTCTAATACATATTTCTTATCTAAAGATTCATCAGAGGACAGTTTTTAGTTAACTGATCAAGCATAAACTCTTGGTATTGGATCATGTGAAACTGACAGTTTAAAGCTCTAGCTGAGAGAGTAGCAGAGGTGTAAACTTTTTTCTCCCATCTCTCTAAGGACCTGGATTCCCTTTCAGAAGGAATAGGGTTTTTTGCTGTGGTCGAGGCTACTGCCTTAGGCCCCTGGGAAATAGTTTCGGGGTCTGCCAGTGGGGCCTTGTATAGGTGGTGATGAGTGTCTGGCACCCTGTAAAATCTATCAGGTTTGGCAGGGGCTGGAGGTAAAGAATCAGGAGCAATGCAGACATCATTAAATGCATCATCCACAACAGGCAGAACAGGAGGTATAGCTAAGGGCCTATGTTGTGGTAAGTGCAGAAAAGTCCTAAGCCTTTTTCTTGAATCTGAGAAATCTTGTCCCTGCCATTGGAATTGTTCTCTCATGGCATGTAAGGTTTCCCCAAAGGAAAATTCCTCTGGTGGAGAGGCAGCTGGAATGGATTCTTCAGCATCGGAGTCTTCATAAGTAGAAAAAGGATCCTCTGGCTGGTCTGTAATGTCTGAGTCATCCGCAGAATCATCAGAGGACACTGGCTCGGGGGGCTCTGCCCTAGGTCTCTTTTCTGGGGTCTGAGAGGCCCTGTCTGGGTGAGATTGGGATCCCCTAATTAAGGATATTAAATCTTCTGCCAGAGTAAGCATTTGTGAACTAGAAGTGGGCCTGTGTGAGGGAGGTTTAACAGGCACTGATTTAGCAGATTTGGCTGCTTTAGCCCTGGCAAAGGCCTTGATAGACATGGCTGCAGGGGGTCTAGCAGCACCACGTGCTGGGGTAGAGACATCCAAAGGGATGGTGTCTGATAAATCACTAGAAACCACAGTTGTAGGCAAAATTTCTGAGGCCGATTCAGGTAAGGTAGCAGGAGCCTCAGAAGTAGTCATGGATTCGGCTGAAGATTGACCAGTTTTCTCGGTTTCGGCCGAAACCGAGACACTTGCGGCTTGCTTAACCGTGGTTTCGGCTGAAACCGCGGACCGCGAGTGTCGGTCTTTTTCTTTGCGTTTTTTAACAATTTGGGTAGTCGGAGGATCCGGCGGCATAATGTACGCAAAATCTGAGCCGAAAAACTGTTCAGCAAACTCCGACCGACGCCTAAGCGTTCGTCGGTTGAAGGAAGCACAGGCCGAACAGGCTGCTACGTCGTGGTCTGGGCCTAAGCAAGGCAGACAGTAAGAGTGGAAATCTTTATGAGGTATTTGTTTCCCACAAGTTAAACAGTTATTGACTTTTTCTGACATCGGCTGAGGCAAGAAAGAGTCCCCAACGGGGTACTTAGCTTTTTAGAAGTCTTCGAAGTAGTATTCGGTAGTAATCTCTGGATCTGACCGACCGGCACTTGCGAACCGCTTCTGCTTCGGGCGCCACGCGGCAAGAAAGACTGAGTAAAATGGCGTCGGCTGATGCCTTTATACCCGAAGACCAGCAGAGATGACGTCGGGTGAAGTGCGACATCAGCCGAAGCCGGACCCAGACTTTGGAATCCGGCCGACCGAAGGGCTGCCTGACGACAGGACAACCCATTTGTTATGACTGCAGATGCATCCATGAAGGACATCAGGCCCCTTCTGTGTTAGATGGTCCGTGATTGGTGGGAGTGTTCTGGTTTTCCCCTCACTGAGGATTAGGAGATGGGAGAAAGTACTGCTGTGTAAGAACTTATCACAACCTTAGATGTCCTTCTCTTCTACATGTTGCTCTACTCATGACATCAGAGAGTTTGCCTCTGGTGAACACTCGTACATCCAGCCATTACACAAAAGTTAAATGCTACAGCTAAGGTGTACGTGACGTTCTGTGCCTCTCTCTTGGACGTAGGTCGTAAATGGGCATCGGGTATAATGCGGATGTCAGCATGCACCTTCCTCAGAACTGAACACCGCCGGAATTAGCGACTATGGAGTGGGTACTCCAGGAATCAGGCAAGTGCAAGGGGGAAGGCTGGGTGGGAAAAGTACAGTTGTGTACACTTAACATAAATGTAGATGTTCGAGTGTATTCACTGTTGCTGTCATCACATTTGGGTTATCCCTACCAGGGTAGCCCTCAGTCGGCCCGAATACCAGAGGTTTGGTATTTCTGCGTCAGTTGCTGTCGCTCCAGCACTGACATCAGGTCGTCAGTGGTATAAAAACAGGCAGTCGGACGCCATTACATCAGTTTTTCTTGCCCTGTCAGGAGCCCCCAATAAAGAGCTAGGTTGTGGTGGAGAAACACCACCAGTAGAAAGTAAATACCAAAAATTCCTTGCAAGGAGAGAGAGAGTACACTTTAACATCTATATTTATGGTAAGTGTACACAACTGTACTATGTTCTTCGTGTTTCACTGCTGCAGTCATCACATCTGGGTTGATTCCCAAAGCTGAAGAAAAGGGTGGAGGCAGGCAAGATGACTGGGGGCTGGCCAGGATGCCCTGCAAGACTGAATTGGCAAAGCCTCCCCTGGATTTGCAGAATATAGGCAGGTGGTAATGCTTGGTGAAGGTATGAACAGAAGTCCATGTTACAGCCTCCAGGATGTCCCTGGTGGGGACCCCTCTGAGGAAATCTGCAGAGGTGGAGGTTGCTCTGGGGGAATGTATCCTGACCCCCTTGAAGGTGGTATTCCGTGCTGTTTGTAGCAGAAATGGATGCAATGTGCTATCCATTTGAAAACTGTTTGGATATGGCCTTGCCCCCTGCTCCTGCAGCGAAGCGGACTAGCAATTGATCAATTTTTCTAAAAGATTTAGTCCTGTCTAAGTAGAATCTGAGCTGTCTGTGCACATCTAGAGAGAAAGTGCAGAATCCTTTCCCCCTTCTTTTGTGGGTTAGGGAAAAAGGTGGGCAAATGAATGGATTGGTTGAGAGCCACACTGGACACCACTTTTGGCATGAAGGATGTGTTAGTCCTGAGGGAGACCCTGTCAGCATGGAAAATGATGACTGGCTCTACAGCCATAAGCGCGTGTAGCTCCGATACTCTTCTAGCTGAAGTGATGGCCAGAAGCAAGGCCATCTTCCAAGAGAGAAATTTTAACTCTGCTGAAGCTGCAGGTTCAAAGGGGGGCAGGGTGAGCTTTTCCAACACAAAGTTTAGGTCCCAAGCTGGGGTACAAGCTCTTCTGGGTGGCCTCAGGTTGTTAGCCCCTCCTAGGAACGGTATGATGAGAGGGTGCGAGAAAAGAGGTGGCTCTGTGCTGAGATGGCAGAGGCTTTAATTTTAATCGAAAAGGATAGACCCTTGTGTAGTAGGTCTGCCAGGTAATCCAGGAGGAGAGGTAGGGTGCTGGGGCATCTGGCCTCACGTAGAACATCTAGAACTTGTTTGCTTAGACTGGGAGGCTTGAGGAGAGGGTCAGGGAATAAGCCAGGCTGCCAGACTGAGGGTCTGCAATTAACGATGCATGAATTCTCCATTCACCTGGGTCAGAAGTGTTGGGATCTGAGGAAGGTGACATGGTGGCAGGGGTGACAGGCTGCACAGCAGTGGGTACCAGTGCTGTCGTGGCCAGTCTGGGGCAATCAGGATTGTCCTCGGTTTTTCCTCCCTTATTTTGAGCAGCACCCTTGAAATGAGTGGTAGAAGGGGAAATGCATAGACCGAGAGGAAGGACAGAGCATCCACTTTCCAGGCGCCTTGCTGTGAGGTTCCCCGGTGCAGAATTTCCTGAGCGGACGACTGGAGTGGGAGGCAAAGAAGTCTACCTTCGGGGTGCCCCATTTCTGGGTTACAAGGGTGAAAGTTTTTTGGTCTAGCTGCCACTTGTGTGGGTCTAGCATGTTTCTGCTTAGGTTACCTGCCAGAAAGTTTAGAGAGCCTGGCAGGAATTGTGCTAACAGGTGTAACTGCATGGCTGTGGTCGTGTGCCAAAGGGTCATGGCGAGCCTGCACAAAGGATAAGAATGAGTCCCTCCCCCTGCTTGTTGATGTACCACATCACTGTGGTGTTGTCTGTTTTGATCAGCAGAGACCCCGGGAAGATTAGGGGTCTGAAAGCTGTCGGGGCGTGCTGAACAGCTAACATCTCTTTTTGGTTGATGTGCAGATGTATTCGATTTGGGCTCCACTGGCCCTGAATGCACCTGCCATCCAGGTGTGCACCCCAGGCATAGTCTGAAGCGTCTGTGGTGAGGGTCTGGGCGGAATGGGGTAGTGAGAAGGGAAGTCCCTTGTTGTGGTAGCATGCTGCTGCTCACCAAAGAAATCTTTCCTTAGACAAGGTATTATAGGTATAAGAGTTTCCAGGTCGAGTGCTGACACCAAAGGCTTTTTAGGTACCGTTGTAGTTTCCTTATATGCAGTCTGACATATGGAATGAGTAAAATGCAAGAAGCCATGAACCATAGAGCTTGCAGGATTTTCCTTGTGGATAACTCAGTCCTGGTGGCTAGTTGAGAAAAATAGGTTGTCAGGTAGGTTTGTTTTTCTGGTGTAAGGAATGCCATTTGGGATGCTGTATCCAGTCTTGCTCCCAGGAATACATTTTTTTTGTGTGGGTACTAGTTTTGATTTATTTTCATTGATAGTATACCCCATGGAGGTCAGTAGGTCCTTTACAAAGGTCAGGTGCTTTAGCAGCTTTTCCTGACTGTCTGCCTGAATCAGGCAGTCATCTAAGTATGGGTAAACTTTGAATATTTCTTTGCCTGCAAAAAGCAATGGCAGGAACCAGACATTTTGTGAAAACTCTGGGAGCAGTGGCTAACCAAAAGGAAGCACAGAGAACTGAAAGTGCAGTGATCCTGCTCTGAAACTCAGGTATTTCCTGCATGATTCTCTGACTGGACAGGCCTCTTTTAGGTCTAGGGTGGCTAACCAAGCATCCTTGGAAAGCACAGGGAGAAGCTGCTGGAAGGCGAGCATTTTGAATTTTGGTATCACCAGAATGGTGTTTAGAATAAATAGGTAGAGGATGGGGTGCCATATGCCCTCTTTTCCGAGTACCTGGAAGAGTCTGGAGTAGAAACCTTGGCCTGTCTGTTTTGCAGGAACATGCTCTACTGCCCTCATAGAGGAGAGAGAAAGGACTTCCTTTTTGGCCTCTGTCCACTGGTTTGGGTGGAAGATGTGGGAACCCTTTTAGGGTTGGCAGAGTGTGAAAATAAAATTTTTAGCCCTGAGACACTATGTTGAAGACCCAGCGGTCGTTGGTAATGGTGACCCAGTTGCTTGCGTGGAAGGAGAGTTTTCCTCCTAGGGTCAAGTGCAGGTGGGCAGAGGGAGAAGTGGAAGAGTAAAGTCATTATGAGCTCTTACTATAAGGGGGTGGCTTTGCCCTCCCTGGTTTTGATGAGAAGGAACTCCATTGCTTAGATCTCTGCATTCCCTGGGGCTGTTTTCTGGGGCGGCCTGCTTCCCCTGAGTCTGGGCTGAGCTGACCTGGGGGGGCAGGAAAGGACCAGTGCTTGTAGCAGCAATGCCTACTGAACCTCGGTGGCTGGACCTGTAAGAAGTCTGTCTGCACAGATTTAGCTTTTTCTTCTATCTTTTTTAGGACCTCTTTTGCCTTGGTGCCAAATAAGTTGTCTTTGTGCAAGGCTGCGTCCAATAGTTTGGATTTGACATGATCTGGCAAGGTCTGTTCCTTAAGCCAAGCATGTCTTCTAAAGTACAAAACCAGTGACTGTTGCCCTGCAAGATGCTTCTAGGACGTCAAACCACACTGTAAGGTGTGCTTAGTTACTTGACTTGCAGAATGCATTAACTCTTGTAACTCTACTTTCTGCAAAAGCAGGGAAAGAAAATATTTTTTGTTTGACAAGTTCCATGGTATGCTGATATTTCAGCACATGGAACTGACAATTTAATGCTCTAATAGCAAGAGTAGCAGAGGTGTATACTTTTTAACCCCATCTGTCTAATGCTCGGGAATCCCAATCTGAGGGGGTGGGATTCTTAGCTGAAGTTGCTTTGATTCCTTAAGATCCTTGAGAGATGACCTCGGGGTCATCAGTAGCATTTTTGGAAAATTTGTGAGAGTCAGGGACTCTATAGTACCGGTCAAGTTTCCTGGGAGCAGGAGGGAGGGCGTCAGAGATCAGACTGGATTCCATAAAAACATCATCCACAACATTCAGGACAGGAGGAATGGTCAGAGATCTGTGCTGTGGAAGAGTTAAGAATTCCCAGAGTCTCTTTTTTGACTGAGGATAGTCCCGACATTCCCATTGGAAATGCTCCCTTAAAGTATGTAAGGTTTCCCGAAAGGAAAAGCCCTTGGGTGGAGAGGCTGAAGGGATGGATTCCTCTGCATCAGAATCCTCATAAGAAGAAAGGGGTTGCATATCTTCATATTCAGATGCATCAGAGTCCTCGGATGCCTGTTAAGATAAACTACTGGGGACAAGTTTCTTTCTTTTGGAAAGGGAAGCCTGGCTTCCCCTGATAAGCATTATAAGGTCTTCTTCCATTTTAAGAATTTGAGACTGAGGCAAGGAAGCAGGGGCCTGAACTTGGGTCGTTGTTTTTTTGGGTGTGGTTCGTACCCCGGGGCTTAGAAATTCAGTAGTTTTCAAAAGTATAGTTGTGTACACTTACATTAATGTAGATGTGCGAGTGCATTCACTGTCGCAGTCATCACACTTGGGTTATCTGCCTGCAGGTAGCCCTCAGTCCGCTCGAATACCAGAGTCTTGGGATTTCTGCATCGGATGCTGTCGCCTCTTCCATGACGTCAGGCCATCAGGGGTATAAAACATGCAGCTGATGCCATTACATCAGTTTTTCTTGCCCCAGATGTCAGGAGCCAGCAAAATAGGAAGCAATTACATGGTGTGGAACACCTCCAGTAAAAAGTAAATACCATTGCCATAAGATACGGCCAAAAGAAAGGATAGGTAGAATAGAAAAGACAGGGGGCTGGACGAAGGGTAACCATGACTGCAACAGTGAATAACACTCAGACATCTACATCTATGGTGTGTACACAACTGTACTATGTTCTTCGTGTTTCACTGTTGCAGTCATCACACTTGAGTGGATTCCCAAAGCTGAGGAAGGGTGGAGGCAGTCAAGAAGTATTGGGGCTGGCTAGCAGGCCTTGTAAAACCAGCTCTGGACTTAGAAAAAATAGGTAAGTGGTAATGCTTGGTGAAGATGTGCACAGAACTCCAGGATGTCCCTGGTAGGGACTCCCCTGAGGAATGCTGGAGAGTTTGAGGTAGCCCTAGTGGAATGAGTTCTGATCCCCTTGTGGGATAGGTTTTCCATGGTGTTTGTAGCAGAAATGGATGCAGTGTGCTATCCATTTGGAAATGGTTTGCTTTGAAATGGCCTTGCCCTCTGCCCCTGTAGCGAAGCTGACTAGCAGCTGGTCAGATTTTCTGAAAGGTTTAGTTCTGTCAAGGTAGAAGCCGAGCTGTCTGTGCACGTCCAAGGAGTGCAGAATCCTTTCCCCTTTATTCTGAGGATTAGGGAAAAAGGTTGGTAAATGGATGGATTGGTTTAAAGCCACACTGGATACCACCTTGGGCATAAATGATGGGTTAGTCCAGAGGGAAACCCTGCCCGTATAGAAAATAATGAAGGGTTCCGCAGCCATTGGTGCCTGTAAACTCAGACACTCTTCTTGCTGAAGTGATGGACAGAAGTAAGGCTGTTTTCCAAGAGAGGAACTTTAACTGTGCTGTAGCAGCAGGCTCAAAAGGGGGAAGCGTGAACTTCTCTAGTACAAAGTTAAGGTCCCAGGCAGGGGTGGGAGATCCCCTCGGGGGCCTTAAATTGTTAGCTCCTCTCAGGAACTGTTTGATGAGACAGTGAGAAAATAGAGGTGGCTCAGTATTGTAGTGAGCTGAGATGGCACAGGCATGAATTTTAATTGATGAGAAGGATAGACCTTTGTGAGTAGCTCTGCCAGGTAAATCTAGGATTTGAGGTAAGGTGGGCACAGGTGTGCCCTTTCCTTGTGACTGGCTCCAAGAACAATATCTTTTCCACTTTTCTGAATAGGATTTCCTAGTACTAGGCCTTCTGGCCTCAAGGATTGAGTCCAGCACCTGTCTGCTGAGGGTTGCTGGTGGTGTATTCAGGGGATAAGCCACGCTGCAAAGTTCAGGGTTTGCAGCTGTGGATGCAAAATCTAACCCCTCCTGCTGGGACAGCAGGGCGGGGATCCGATATAGGTGCCAGGGTGGCACTGCTGTCAGACTGCATAGGTGTGGGTACCAGTGATGGCGTGGCCAGTCTGGGGCAATAAGAATTGTCCTTGGCCTTTCCTATTTGATCTTGAGTAGTACTTTAGAGAGGAGGGGCAGAGGGGGAAAGGCATAAATTGAGAGGTTTTCCCATGTAAAGGATAGGGCATCCACTTTCCACGCTTGGCTGTGGGGATTTCTGGTGCAAAATTTGTTCAATTGATAGTTTTGGGGGGAGACAAAGAGGTCCACCTCTGGAGTCCCTCACCTGTGGATTAGAAGTTTGAATGAGTCAGGTTCCAAGCTTCTACTTTTGTGGGTCCAGTAGGTTTCTGCTTACGTCATCTGCCAGTGATTTTTGTTTGCCTGGCAGGAATTGAGCTTGCAAGTGCATCTGGTTTCTCAGGGCTGTGTTCCACAGAGCCATGGCTAACCCGCAGAGAGCGTAGGAATGAGTTCCCCCTGCTAGTTTATGTACCACATAACTGTGGTGTTGTCTGTCTTTATCAGTTGCCCTGGAAGAATAAGGTATTTGAATTGAAGGCTGTCGGAGCATTCTGTACAGCTAACATTTCTTTTTGATTGATATGCAGGGGAATTTGTTCTGGGCTCCATTTGCCTTGAATGCATTTGCCTGCCATGTGAGCCCCCCACGCATAGTCTGATGCATCTGTTGTCAGGGTTTGGGCGGCGAGGAGTTGAGTGAAAGGAAGTCCTTTGTTGTGGTTGCATGCCTCTGCCCACCAAAGGAAGCCTGTCCTTAGAAAAGGAATGATAAGAATCAGTGTTTCCAGGTCCTGAGAATGTTGACACCAGAGACTTTTTAAGTACCACTGAAGTTTCCTCATATGCAGTCTTGCATATGGAATAGAAGAATGCATGAGGCCTAGGGCTTGCAGTATTTTTCTTGCAGATAGTTGGGTTTTGGTGGCCATTAGTTTGAAGTAGCTTGTCAAATAAGCCCATTTTTCTGGAGTGAGGAATGCCATCTGGGAAGTTGTGCTCAAGCTTGCGCCCAGGAATACAATCTTTTGGTTGGGCACCAATTGTGATTTTGTTTCGTTGATGGTGTACCCCAGAGAAGTTAGAAGTTCTTTACAAATGCCAGGTGCTGAAGTAGCAATTCCTGACTGTTCGCCTGAATCAGGCAATCGTCCAAGTATGGGTAAATTTGAATATTTCGCTGCCTGCAGTACGCAATGGCTGGAGCCAAGCACTTTGTGAATACCCTGGGAGAAGTAGATAAGCCAAAGGGAAGTGCAGAGAACTGATGGTGCATAGAGCTTGCCCTGAAACGTAGATATTTCCTGCAAGATTCCCTTATGGGGATGTGCAGATAAGCTTCTTTTAAGTCTAAGGTGACTAGTCAGGCACACCACACAGATTCTCTGATATAAAACGAGCCTAGGTTTCCCCCTCCGTGACCGAATCGGACGCTTGTAATTCCTGCCGGGACATGACCTCAGGCAAAGAATGGATATCCGCTGGCCTTCTGCCAAAGGCAGATCAATACTCCGGCTTAGACTCTGGGCCTTCGCTAGCCTCAAGCGGTATGGCTGGAGTGTAGGATACAGCAGTTGGTTCAGGCCTATTCTTTTTGGCTTTCTTGACTGAGGGCTCATCAGAGTGTTCCGATGTCAGGTCCATCCCAGAAAATAAACATTTCAGTCTTGGATTCTCAAGGTATATTTTTAAGGCAGCTAGGCGGCTTCTAAGGGTCTTGGGAACAAAGGACTGAAATACTACAGGTTGTATGGTCGTGTTCTCGGCTTAGGCAAAATAGGGGCAGAACTTATGTGGAATTTGCCTTCCACACTTACACTTGCCCTTCCTACCCGACATGTAACCCAAAACAGTAGCAAGTAACAAAACAGAAAACCTCTAAGGGGTACTTAATTGAAGTCGGATGTAGGAAAACGCTTCTTCTAGAAAAGGGGATGACTGCAGCTGGCAGTCACACAGGCAGCAGAGAAGTACTGAGGATGTTGCGTGCTGACATCCGCTTTATACCTGATGTCAGTCCAAGAGAGGCATGCAGGACGTCAAGCACACCCTATCGGTAGCATTTAACTTTTGTATAATGGCCGGAGTTCACCAGAGGCAAACTCCCTGATGTCATAAATACAGCAGCATATGAATAGGACATCCAATGTTGCCTAGGCCAGAAGGGAGTAATTTGTATTCTTTTGGGCCTGACTGACCTCAGTTTTATAAGTACCCTGGGGATAAGGGATACCTGGGGAAAGGTGTATAGAAAGAGGTTTGTCTACCTGGGAGAGAAGGTATTTGCTCACCACAACCCTTTTTGTTGGGTTCTTCAGCAGAATTTGCTTAACTATCTGTTTTCTGTTGAGGCAAAAAAGATTAACCGCTGGTCCCCCTCCAATGGTGTATGTGGTCCAAAAAGTCTGCCCTTTTCAGCATCCACTTGTTGGGGTCCCAGGAGAATTCTGCTGAAGGCACCTGCTATCAGACTGCCCTGAATAGGGATGCAAGATGCTGTGGGTGTTGTATTGAGTTGCTGGGCAATCAGCCAAAGATCCATAGCTAGTCTGTGTGTGGGGGTATATGAATGTGTTCCTTTCATTTATGTATCACGACCGTGGTATTGTCTGCTCAGATATGAAGAGGTCCTGGGGGCAACTTCAATGCTACTCAATGCTAGAAGTCTAAACCTCAAAATGCACTCTCTCTTGAGGCACTCCTAAAAATGGAGAACATCGATATCTGCGCAGTAACTGAGACCTGGTTCAAGGCTCCAGAGAGCACCCCTGCAATACCAGGCTACAACTCTTACCACACTTTTTGGCCACAAAACCAAGACTGAAACACTAAAGGTGGAGGAGTGTCCATATTCACACCTCCAGGCTAGTTACCCAAACAATGCATCTGAAATTCTCCAGGTGCAACTAACACTAGGTAAGACTGCAATCCACATTGTAGCTTGCTACAGATCCCCCACAATGCCCCAAGATTCTCACTACACCTTTCTAAACATACTGGAAAATATTAAGATACAACCAAACACCCTAAAATACTGGGTGATTTCAACTACCCTGTCATTAACTAGGAAAAATACTCTGGCACCAACTCCTTTTCCCAACGGTTCTTGGAATTCATAAATTCCAACGCCCTGGATCAACTAATCCATTGTCTCACCAGGGGCTCCAATATCCTAGACCCGGTCATAACCAACATGGGAGATAGATGCTCCACACCAGTGGTCATCACCTCATTGGTCAGGTCTGACCATAAGCAAATCACCCTTGAGATCCACATCCTACCCCCCCAGTAAGGAAACCTCCTTAAAAAACTTCTCCAAAGCCAACTTCATGCTACTGAAGTCAGAAGTGACAACTTCATAACACCCAGGCAGACGGGATCTGAAAGTTCGACTGCAGAATCCTACACTAAGGCACTGTACGGGCACATCCATTCATGCATGAATCGTGCCATCCCAAATAGAGCCAACATGCTCTCCTCCAAAAAAAGGAAGCCAATCTGGTGGCCCACTGCTATAAACAAACTATACAACAGAAGGAAGAAACTGTTGCAGAAAAGAGAAAAATCCCAGGATGCAAAAAACTCCCTCACCAGCCTCAGTAAGAAGCGGAGATCCCTCATAAAATTCTCAAAAGCTAGTTACGAAAATAAAATTGCCAAAGATTCCAAAGACAATCACAAGGCATTCTATAATTATGTCAAGAATCTAAATGGCAATGCTCAGATCTGCTCTGAGCTACAACAGAATGGCATTAAATATACTGATCCCAAGGATATTGCCAATGTCCTGGTAGATCGATTTAGTGCCAACTTCACCCCCCCCCCTCATCCCCAAAAGGTCCCATCTCAATACCAAAAGATAGCCAAATTCCGGTAATCATGACCACACAGGAAGAAACCGCACTCTCCAAAGCTAAGAATACAGCATCCATGGGACCAGATGACATCCCAGGCTGTGTATTACATGAACTACAAAATGAACTGGCACCTCACCTAAGTGTCATGTTTAATCATAACCTCACCTCAGGCTTCAAGGCCACTGAGTGGCGCACAGCTACAGTTATCCCACTCCACAAGGGGGATCCCAACTTGGATCCCGGGAACTACCGTCCCATCAATCTGACAAGCCTGATCTGCAAGGGCATGGAACTTATAAACAAAGACATTGGCAACCTTCAAACACTGGACCCCACCCAGTTTGGGTTTGTGAAGGGCCGATCTTGTCTCCTGAACCTGAATGACTTCTTCAAATCAGTCTCCAGAGCTGTGGACAAGGGTAAGGCGGTCCACACAGCAATCTGGACCTCGCCAAGGCCTTCGGCACCATCCCCCACTCTGGAATCACAGATAAACTTACTAAGCTGGGCATAAATCCCTACGTCACTCAATGGGTTGCCAACTGGCTTACTGACAGAACCCAGACTGTAAAAGTAGCAGACTCCAAATCCAGCTCCAGACAAGTGGAGTACCTCAGGGTTCAGTCCTGGGACCACTCTTGTTTGGCATCTACTTCTCTGACATACAGGCCAACACTAAGGGACTCTGGGAGCAATTATTGAATCCCCAAATAATGTGGATAATTTGGAAAAAAACATGTACCCATGAATTACCACATAGGTGGCAGTACACTAAACATCAAAAGTGTGATGAGATACTTAGGGACACAGGTGGACAGTGGTCTCACTTTCGATAACCACATCGCCACAACAGTCAGGAAATCCTTCTATGTGGCACACCTCATCACTAAGGGCTTTTCATCCAGAAAAGAGGAGGTCATTGTCCCACTGTACGCATCCCTCATTAGACCCATTATAGAGTACAACGCCCCATTTGGTATGTACCTCACAAGACCTCTGCAACAGCTGGAAAGGCCACAGAAATACCTCACTAAAAGAACCACATGCCTAAAGCAGATGCCATATGCTGACCATCTAAAAAAACTCCAGCTATACTCTGCGGCATATCATCTACTCAGAGGCAATCTCTGCTTAACATACAAGGCCATGTCAAACCCTGAGCTGTTGGACATGCTCCACTTAAAGAAATCCCAATCACTCAGAGCCACACACTCCAGGAATCTAAACCTCGTCATCACAATGAACAAAACATGCAGGAGGGATAGGTACCTGACCCAGAGACCCCCCCATACTCTTGAATAGACTGCCCATACATGTCAAGCAGAGCGCCTCCTTGGCCCTCTTCAAAAGGAACCTTGATGATTGGATGGGAGATGGGAAATTCACCCCGGGGATCATGTCAGTCGCCCTGCTAGACAGGGGTCCAGAGAAATAAATATTGTGGGAAGAAATATCCAGGGAATTGTTATGGCTAGGCTTGTACAGGCCCTAGGGCCGATAGCCTAGTACCAACCTATGAAACCTTGCACAGTTATGGATGACTGCCATCAACTCCTTTAGAATGAGGCATTGTGCTTTTTGCCTGACAAATCCTCTGGTTTCTGAAGTGTGCCCGACCTGCTGGTGTCAGGGTCTATGCTGTATGTGGCAAGAGGAAGTGCTCACTTGGGGTGTTAAGAACAACCTCTTCCCATCATAAAATATACCCTTGTATCCTGTAAAAGGCAATGATTGGTGCCAGACATTTGGCAAAACTGTAGGAGCAGTAGAAAAGTCGAATGGTAAGGCAGAAAACTGGTAATGCAATCCCAATTCCTTGAAAACAGATCCTTCAAATTCACAGAGTCAACGTCCCAGAGAAGACTAGGGCCAGTAATCTTTGAGGTTTGGTATCTTGAATCTTGGTAACACTAGAAATGTATTCAGTCTTGAGAGATCCAGAATATACCTCTAGGTACCTTCTTTCCTGGAGGTCAAGAAAAAGGAGGCAGTAAAATGCTATGTCCTCTTTTTCTGGGGAGGGGGACAATGAAGAGACTCTTGCTGCAATTTTGGCAAGAGAAACTCCTAGAAATGAAGTGTTTTTTCCAAAAATGTATGACATAGCCCCTTCTTAAAATGTGCAAGATCCATTTGTCTTGTAATGCTTCCTTTTTTGTCCAGTCTGTCAAACAGTTGCACAGCTGTGGGGTCCAGAGAGAAATGCCCTATCTAAGGAGACATCAAGGAGTTCACTATTTAGCTAGTCCGAGAAAGGCTGTGTCCTCAGTCAGGCATGTCTAAGTGAATGGTCCCATGGCAGCCTCCATGCATAATGCATTTAAATCATACCCACCTTTGGGTGCATGTCTGCATACCTCAAAAAGTGACATTACACAGGTCCTGGATATTCCTCTGGAGGCTCTTGTCTGGGATTTCCAAGTCCCCCTACACACTTTAGTTTTAAATTGTTCCTGCAGTCACTCAAAGTACTTGGAAAATGTGGAACTATAAGCTTAAGAGTCCTCATGGCCATGGTAGAATTTTTTTTTTTTTTTTTTTTTTTAACCAAAGCTGTACAGCTGTTTGCCTTCTCTATAATTTAAGAAGGGGTTCTTGAGATGCACAACCACAGATTCCTTTGGTGAATTCTGTAAACACCACTGCTGGATCTGCCACTGGGTTGTTACAGACAGTACAGCTGTGTAAAATCTGATTGTTAACAGTACATCTCCTTCTAGTCAATGTTTCAGTATTCTTTACATAAGGGATCTGCTGTTAAGGATAGTTCAGTGCCCAATCAGTATACCAAAGCCTTTAGGTATTACAGGTGCCGTACCATCATATGTATGGTCTCTGTGTAAGTAAAGCATTAAGGTGATGTACGGATGCAAACACTCAATTAAAAATGTCCCAGGAGGAACACAATACCCTCACGGGCAAAATAGAACTTGTACATCCAGAAGGGAAAAAAGGGTAGAAGGAAAAGGAATTAAGGATCCACAGGCCAGGAGGGTAACAAATACAGGTCAATAACTAGAACGGAGGGGGGGGGGGGGATGACCAAATACTGCAACAGTAAAGAGAAGGACATCTACTGTTATGGTAACATTTTACACAACTGTACTATGTCCTTCCATACACTGTTGCAGTATTCATTACATTAGGAAAATACAAGAGCTATGAAGCAGCCTGGAAGGAGGAAGGCACAGAAAAACTTTCTACAAATCTATATAGGACAGCCTTGGAAATAACATCCAACTTGTAATGTTTAGTCAAAGAATGAACAGAAGACCAAGTAGTAGCCTCAAGGATGCAGTTTGCATCCAAAACCTTGAAAAAGGCACCAGAGGAAGCAACAGCCCTAGTAGAACATGCCTTTACAGACCAAAAGAGATATCGGTCATGAAAAAAAAAAGGAAATGGCTTTAGAGACACAGGAGGAGATTGACTGCTTAGAAAATAGCCAAACCAAACTCCTGGGATGAAAATAAAACAAAACACTTGTTCAGACTTGCAAATAGCCTTTATTTCATCCAAATAATACCAGATTTGTCTATCCAAATCCAAGGTGTAAAGAACCTTATTAGCAGACTGCTGAGAAGGAAAAAAGGAAGACGAACAGACTGACTGAGGGGCAATTAAATGACCACCTTGGTCATAAAAGGAGGATTAATTCAAAGAGATGCCCTGCTCTCTGAAAAGCTAAAAAAAGAGGAACAGCCATGACAGCCTGAAGTTTAGACTTTCTCTTGGTTAAAGTACGAGTCAAAAGAACAGTCTTCCAAGTGCAATGTTGCAAGGAAGCTGAAGGCTCAAAAGGAGCCTGGATTAATTTTTTAAGTACAAAATTAAGGTCCCAAGAAGACTGGATTGAATTTCTGGGAGGCCGGACATGAAGGACGTTCATAGGTTAGTACTAAGCTAACTGCCCTTGCGAGCCATTTTAAGCCTAGCCAGTTATCCCTTGTGAGACTCAAACCCTGCACCTTGTGTTTGTAAGGCAAACACCTTAACCATTAGGCCACCCTCCCAACCCCATTAAGAAACTGCCTGACCTCAGAGACTCCAGTGGAGGATTCAAGGGCAAACAAGCAGAAATTGTTGACAGGTGAGCTTTGACTGAATGACAATCCAGCATGGAGCAGATCACAAAAATAAGAAGGTAGTCAGAGGAACCTCCACATACAGGGGATCCTGATGGCGAGAGAAACACCGGACAGAAAATCCTTTTCCCATTTGGGCATTTATGATCATCTGGTAGTTGGTTTTGTGGCCTCCTGCAAAACTCATAAGATGTCCTCAGAAAAGAGGTGCTGAAAAGGAAATCAAAACCCTATCACCCACAGTATAATTTAAAGAGTGGACACGTGAGGATGAATAAGAGATCCTTTGCCTTGTGTGAGACGATCAAACTGGTGTAGTAACTTGAGGTGTGTACCCCTGGTCAAGTGAGAAAGAATAGAGAACCAATACTGTCTTTTTGCTAGGGCCTGCGATTTTAACAGCCTACTGACCACTCTCTCCACATCATATTTTTTTTTATAGAGTAAAGGAAAAGGGTTAGCCTCTAATGTAAACGGCTACCTATGAGAAGAAAGTGAAGGGGGCGGGGAAACTAACTAAAACGAGTTTTCTGAAGGGATAGGGGAAGGATCACGAAAGAATTATAGATACAAGTATATAAAGAGAAAGGTTGTAACTACTATAAACAATCTACGCTAACAAGCCTAATAATTTTTATCAAAACGGACAAAATAATGAAAATATACGACCTGAGCCAGTAAGACAACTTCGCAGCAGAAGCGGCAAACGAGATCTGGATATCTAGCGCCAGGCATCATGGAATATGGGGTGGCCTCGAGCCAGTATGCAGCTCTCGAGCTTTTGAAGATGGCCAAGTCGGAGACGAGAATGGGCTCCGAACCCAACCAGCAAGAATGAAGGCGAGATAGACAACTTAACATCATGCCTTTCCAAGGAAAAGGCAGTACATCCACTTTCCAAGTCAGAGGACTTGGACTCGAAGAGAAAAGAGGAAGTTGGCTGTTCAGAGGGGAGGCAATAAGAACTACCCAAGGAATACTCCACCAGTGGACTATGTCCAGCAACACATCTCTGTGAAGCATCTATTCATCAGCTTGTGTTCTGCACCTGCTCAAACAGTCCGCCACTATACTGTACTCTGTGGGAATGTAAACTATCTGAAGAGTTACTCGATACTTGATAGCTAGATCCTAGACCTGAGGAGCCAGTCTGCAAAACATATAGAAGCGCGTATTCCCATGCTTGCCGACAAAGCACACCACAGTGGTACTGACTGTAAAGACTTTGAGAGAACAGGGATGGAAAAAGGAATGAAAAGCTTGCAAAGCCAGAAGCAGGAATCTTGGACTATTAGGGGGCCACAAGAAGGTCCCCACCCCAAACATGAGGTGTCCATGAACAGCTCCTGAAAAAGAATCTGAGCATGGAAGTCCTGAATTGAGACACAGCTGATGCCTCAAATTCGAGCTCCAGTGGTGTTCTAAAGGAAGAAACAGCTTGCAAGCCAAATCACAGCAAGCTATCATTTGTCCGATGCAGGTCAGCTCTGACTCAGGTTTCAGTGGGGGGAGGGTGGTGGGGGAACAGGTAGGGTTAGGATAGGTATGAGGATTGAGGTGGGATGTGCTGTCCTTTGGAAGGATTCAAAAGGCTGTGGAAAAAAAGCAAGTCAGTCTTTTCAATCTCTACCTTGGCAGCTTGTGGATCTCTACGTTAGCAGCTTTACCAGTTTGAACAAATGGGTGATCTTATCTGTACAAGGTAGGGGACTACTTGATTTTGTATGAGAGTCCAGATTGGGGAGCCTTTGATGTGGTGTATCAGAGAAAAGGCTAGTTATGTTATTGTTGACGTTTAAAGACATTTTGGTTTATGTGCATGTAGGCAGATTTATTTAAGTTACTATCTGATGCAATGGCTTTAGTTTGAGTAATCTTGTAATTCAGATCAGTTTTATTTTTGAAATGCCTGGAGATTAGGTTACAAATAGGCTAGAGGGTAAAATATGTACTTGAAGGTATTAAGACTAAATTTAAATGACAGAATAGGTTTAAATTAATACTTTCAAGTAGTGTTTGCTATGGGATTAAGGCAAACTTAAGGAATGAAACAAAGGCACACATGCCTAAGTGTGGCCTGGGGTTTAGGGATGAGATGCAAAAGGTTTTAGCAAAAGCTGAATTTGTTTTTCTTAGCAATCTTGCAAACAATAGTTGTGGCCTGCAATTAATTAGATAGCTGGGGTCAGTGAAGAATCACATGGCAAGGCTAGTGAGTTGGGGCCTGCTTATATGCTTAATACAACATAAATCACGTTTGGTTCACTAACTTGTGCTTGATGCAAGTAAATCATGTCTGGGTAATTTCTTTAAAAAATGATGAAATTAATAATAATAATAATAATACATAATTCAGCTGGGTGGGTCATTAAAGTTAATCTAGGTCGTATAGAATTTACAGCCATTTGCAGGTTGTAAATTAATATAATGAGTAATTGTGGGTAGAAAGGTTTGGCAAAAAGTGGAAACGCCTTTGTTCAGGACCGCAAAGCCCGTGCTTACATTTGATAACCCTGTAGATTTACTTGTTGTTTACTTATTTTACCTAACACATATTCTATACCTTGGTGTAGTAAAGAGCAGTTGGTTGGCTGGGATTCTGTGGTTAAGTAGCAGAATATTCTAACCATTTCAATTTTAATGGTGTTAAAAAGTGTAAGATGTTTGTCACTGTGCTCTTACTTCGTTACAGTCCACTGCCGGTAATGCGATATTGCAATTGCGGTAACACTTTTCTTTTTTATTTTATTACAAGCATGCAAAACTGTGTATTAAGTTGATTATACATACATAGGGCACACAGAAGCAAACTGTTTCTTCCAATAACAGAATACAAATTAACTCCATCCAGAGCAGATGCAGTTTACTACAGTTCTTATTACAAGAAAATTAAGAACACTGTGCTGATCAAGCTATGCTCCTGGCATTTTTAACTTGCATTTAAAAGTAAACCAAAAATATCAGCTAACAGCAATGTAGCAAAGTGCATCTTGGCTGATGCAAATCTTGTTCTGTTATCTTTTTAATTGAAATAGAGTAATAGTAAAAGTATACCAGGTTTTGTCCTTGTTACTTTTGGCTATGTCTACAATTCTTGATCCTAGAAGTTGAGAAGTATGCAAGGAACCATACCTCTCAGTTACCCTGGATTTTGCATGATGTCTTGGACTTTGGCTCATTTTCCTGCCCTATCCCGTATTTCCTGGTAAAGCACTGAGGATTACAGTCAAGTTAATACTTCTAGACAGAGTTTTATACTTTTTTTTTTTTTTTGGAAATTCACACGGATGAAAAACCTGCTGTTCTGATAAACTTTTTAAGTGAATTAAAGTAGTATTTAAAATTGCCCCAGGTATCTTTCTCTATTATTTTTGGCAAAGTCCATAATTCTTAAGCACAAAAGTTGAGAGGTACATAGGGACCCCCATGTTGATTGTGATAACATTTAAAAATAATGTACGTTCTGCTGTGATCTGCATCTGTTTTTACCACTGTCCATAGTTTTATTCGGCTTCCTATCACAATAAAAAAAAAAAAATACCTGCAAAGAGAAAACCGTCTCTGAATATCCACAGCCATACAATTAACAGCAGTGTCATATTCAACGGACTCCATTTCTAAATCATAGTAACATGTAACTGGAGACTACTGACTCAGAACAGAGATCCTTTGCTAAGGGCAATGCATAGTAATAGGTCACGAGTTGGCTACCCATATCCTAGTATGATGATAATGATAACATGTCGCAGTGGTTAGCATTATCGCCTCATTGCAAGAGGCTCTCCAGTTAGATTCTCAGCCAGGGTGCCTTCTGTGCGGAGTCTGCTTGTCATTCCTGCATTCGTGTGGGTTCCCTCCGGGTGCTCTGATTTCTTCCCACATCACAAAGACATTCATCTAAGCATTTCTCCCTGGGCTTCTGCTAAAAGTTGGATCACTCCAAGTCTGACTTTCCCAGTAAACAAATGATGTTATGTAGTCCTATATCACCCATAATTCTTGTTGGATGGGTTCGGAGCCGATACTTGGCTCCGACTCAGCCGATACTAAAGCTCGAGAGCTTTTATGGCTTGAGGCTAACCCCTATCCCATGGTGCCTCCCGGCAATTCCCCAGATCTTGTTTGCCACGAAAGCTTTGAGGCTGTCTCCTTATTGGCTCGTTGGCTAAGTAGAAGATTTTTTGATAAATCTTATTTCTCGTCCTTTTCATCATATTTCTACTTTAATAGTTATGTGTGTGTATTGTTGAGTGTTTGATCTCCTATTCCACCTTTTTAGGACTGAATGGCCCATTTTAGTTAGAGGGCCATAGTTGCCCATTTAAATTAGAGGGCCTTTCCTCCCTGCGAGTTAGTCCTCCTTCCCTTTTATAAAAAAAAAAAAAAATTCTCTTCATAACTTTGCTGTTAGTTATAGTTAGTATTATTATAATTGTAAGTGTTGTTAGCCTTGTTTTCTTGTCAGCATGTCTAAAGAGAAAGATAGAGAACATAAGGAACACCGCCCTTCTGGCTTCAAAAAATGAGAGAAGTGTTCACAAAAAATGCCACTGGCTGACAGTCACACTAGCTGTGTGTACTGTCTGGGAGAGGCTCATTTACAAGAACCCTGCACTTTTTGCCATGCCTTCAGTACTAGGGTTCTTAGCGAGAGAAAATGTAAATTGATAGACAGGGGGGGTCTTATGACTAGTTCCTTTCAGAACAGCTGGAACTTGGTCAGAAAGCTCCCAAAACTGTGAAGAGAAAATCTTCGGTTCCAGCTTCGGAGCCATTTAAAGAGTCTAAAGCGACAGAGCCAATGAGTTCTGGCTCCGATTCCGCTTCTTCTGTCTCAGTGCAGTCTGTTTCTTCAGTGTCGAGGCAACCTTTGGTATCAAGACACTCACCAGTTATCGACCCTATTTCACCAACCTTGAGGTCTCCTGTTTTAGAAAGGAGGGGATCTCCTTCTGTCTCCACCCATTCCTCCAGAACACTTTCAGATGAGGATATCGAGCGGGTGGAGAAGAGGTTGCTCTGTGACCTGGCTCTGGCCAAAACATTAGCTCTTCCGGACCCAAAGGCTTCGGAGCTGTCCCATCTCCAGACTATTGCTCGTCCTCTGACTGGTTCACAATCGGAGTCAAAAACTTTGGGACCTGTGCAGGATCCTTTGGTTGCGAAAATTCTTCCTGCTTTCTCAGAACCGATAACTCTATCCTCAGAGTCTCAGTCTGGAGCCAAGGGATCTGGGAGCCGATGCTCTCAAGTAGACTCCGAGGGGGATAGTCACCCTGGTTTTTCTTGGGAACCGACCCTCCCTCTTGGTGCTTCGGCTCGACTGAGCTCGGTTCCCACATCTGCTTTGGAACCTGTCCCTCCTGTTCGGAGCTGACCTCCCATCTTCTCGGAGCGGAGGTGGTCTTCGGAGTGGGGTGGAAAGGCTTTCAAAGCAAAAGAGAAAGTTTTGTCCAGTGCCAATGCCCTGCCTTTGGACTTGATGTCCCACCAGCAGCATCCTCTTCTCCCCCGCCTCCCCCTCAGCGTAGGGAACCAGATACTCAAGCAGCCCCCATTGGAGGTATCCCCTCTTCTGAGACCTCACCAGATTATCCCACTGGAAAGCTCCATCGGAAGAGACTTTGTAAGAGGAAGCACATTGACTCATCTGAGTCTGTCATGTCAGACACTGATTTGGATGCATCAGAAGGGTCCCCTAGATCACCCTCTGACGATATCTGTTTTGCATCTTTGAAATACTTAGACAGAGGGGTGACTGAAAGACCTCTAACCCTACGGAGGATGAATCAGTGTACCATGAGGGCTTTGGTTCCCAACCTTCTACCTCCTGGGTGACACCGCCTTATGACCAACTCTTGGGGGTCATATCCCAAAAAGTCTGGACCTCCCCAGACATAGTTGAGCCTGTCTCAAGAAGGCCAAACAAATTTATGATTGCTCCGGAAGATAAGTCCTTTTTTTCTAAGGGAGTTCCCGTGGATGCTATGGTGGTAGCAGCAGCCACAAAAAAAGGAGTTGTCCTAGACATCTTCTAATATCTATCCTCCTAATGGAGAGTCCAGAACGATAGACAGGTATGGAAAGCTTACCTTCTCTTCAGTGGCTTTTACCTTACGATCGCTGAATTACCTGTCCCATTTTACTAGACTTCAAAAGGATCTCCTGAAGGAGTTCCGTAGCTTTGGGATCCATGGGCAAGTTATCTGCGCAGCTCTCCACCCTGATGTCTATAGCTAACTCCTCCACAAGGCTGATTTCCAATGCAGCTGATGGACCGAGCATGGCAGCCGCAGCAGGAATTTCTCTTAGGAGACATTCCTGGATGCGTCTATGTAACTTCACGGAATCCTTTAAGTCTTCCTTTACCAACGTCCCCCATTTGATGGTTCAACTCTTTTTGGACCACAGGTAAAAGAGACTTTGACCAGGTGCGAGCAGGAAGAGAAAACCTTATCTGCTATTGGAGTCCATTTCTCCCGTCCTTCTAGACCCTATCCCAAGGGTCAAACAGGAGGAAAAATGTGGTTCCGTAAATCCCAAAAAAGTTTCCCTCAGGCACAAGGTCAACCCTCCCCTAGAGGAGGAGTATATAATGGAAGATGCTCCCCTTGCGGCAGAGGAGGTCCACAACATCAGGGAGATCGAGTAAGTCTCTCTGATCATCCCTTCCATCGCCCCTGAGGGGTTGCCCGACTGTCCATCTCTGGAGGCAGTCAGGGATAGTCTTTCACTGTATCCAAGCACCTAGCTACAAATTTCCCAAGATCATTGGGTACAAACCATAATTTCCAGAGGTTACCTTATTCCCTTTGTTTCCGATCCCCCAGTAAACCGGTCTCTACCAGACATGCCACCCATTCAGTTAGAACGTGCAACATCAGAGGTCATTTCATTGCTTCAAAAAAAAAAAAAAAAAAAAAAAAAAAAAAGAATCATTCTTTTTAGTTCCAAAACAGACATGGGACTGGAGATCAATTCTAGATCTCAAACTCAACAAGTCTGTAAAGAAATCAAAGTTCCGTATGATCATTCTGCAGTCAATAATTTCCCTTTACAGGGAAAGACAATTGGATGTGTTCAATAGATCTACAGGACGCGTACTACCACATCAAAATGGACAGGCACTCCAGAAGACACCTACGCTTTTGGCTAGGAGCCAGTAATTTTCAATTTTGAACACTGCCCTTTGGCCTCACTACAGCCCACAGAATGTTCACCAAATGCATAGCAGTGGTAACAGCTCACCAGAGACGTCAAGGATTCCAGGTGTTTCCGTACCTAGACGACTGGCTCCTCACTACTACCACCAAGCACCAACTAATCAGAAACAGGGACGAGACTCTATCCTTGTGCACCAGACTAGGCATTACAATAAACCTAAAAAAATCAGCCTCATCTCCATCGCAGCACATTGTATTCTTGGGCTCAGAAACAGACTCCACCACCATGACAGCAAAACTGACACCAGAAAGAATAGAATCATTGCACAAGTCAGTCAGATCCTTCCTGAAGAAAGAAAGTACAGGCCAGGATAGTCCTTCAGGTCCTAGGGACTATGGCTTCCACCATTCTCTTTGTTCCCCTAGCCCATCTGCACGTGAGAGTACATCAGTGGCTGCTATTTGCCCAGTGGTCAATGCAAGATATCCCCCTGTCTCACCAAATACTCATCACAAACTCCTGCAAGAAGGATCCAACGTGGTTGTTACACACGGATCAACTTCATCTAGTTCGCACACTTGCTCCCCCTCAATAAAATGCAATCTTGACCACGGACACCTCCCAGCTAGGATGGGGGGGGGGGGCATTATCTGGGAATGACAGTTCAAGGTATTCGACAGGATCACGAGAACCACTTACACATAAATTTTCTGTTGAAGAGAGCGGTGCTATACACGGTGCAAGCACTTCACAGTTCTCTTCCCACTGGGACAATTGCGATTCAATTAGACAAGTCTCGAATGTGGTACATAAGCAAGGGGAAACCAAATCTTACCCACTTTGTTGAGAGGCTTTAGGAGTATGGAGATGGACACGCCACGCTTTCTGGTAGCAATGCACACCTGGGGAAGTCCAATGTGATAGCAGACAAACTCAGTCGAGCAATTCTGATGCTTCTCGAGTGGTCCCTGAATTCAGAAGTTGCAGAAGAGATTTTTCGCAAATGGGGCCAACCTTGCTGCAACCTATTCGCCACGTACATGACATGAAAACCAAAGGCAGCAGCTACTTTGCCCTAATCCCCCATCCAGGGATGTCACCCAGGGATGCTCTGGTCCACAACTGGCCTCCGAGACTCCTTTATGCTTTTCCACCCTTTCCTCTCATACCAAAAGTGATTCAGAAAGCAAAACTGTTGAAGAGTACCCTGATCCTTATTGCTCCTTATTGGCCTCGCCAAGTCTGGTTCCCCTTCTTGTAGCCCTATCTCTTGGAGGAACCATGGATTCTGGAACCATCTCCGGACCTTCTGATTCATCAATCAGGGAAGTTCCATCCTACTATCCAAACCCTGAAATTGACAGCATGGCTGCTCCAGTTCCACAAATAGCCAGGTGTGCTTCCCTTTCCCCTATAGTCAAACACATTCTGATTTCTTAACACAAACTTTCCACCAGGAAATTATAATCCAGTAAATGGAAAAGGTTCTCCATTTGGGCAGCAAACCAAAGCATGGATACCTACTCAGCTCCTATAGAGTCTATCTTGTCCTTCCTGGCATCCATTTTCCATGACGGAGCTGCAGCTGCTACTATTAGAGATCAGTTAGCTGCCATCTCTATCATTTTGGCTACATGGGAAATCCAAGCATGTCCCACTCCTTATGCAAAACATTTTTGAAAGGCATCCTCCTTCTCAGACCTCCAATCAGGCAGCCACCGGAACCCTGGGACCTAAACCTAGTTCTTACATCTTTAATTTCTCCACCTTTTGAACCCTCATCTTCATTGGATCTGAAATTCTTGTCATGGAAGACATTGTTCTTAGTGGCTATAACATCTGCTAGGAGGGTTTCAGAATTGCAAGCCCTCACCATTCAACCTCCTTACATTGTTTTCCACAAGGACAGAGTCTCCCTTAGAACTAATCATTCCTTTCCAAGGTATGTTCAGAGCATAATCTCAATACAACGATCGATAAGGCTGCTGTTTAATCTTAGCCTTACTACAGGATACGTACCCAAAGAATGGCGTACGGCAACTGTGGTCCCACTCCACAAAGGCGGTGCTTCTACGGACCCTGGAAATTACCACCCCATAAGCTTGACGAGCCTTGTCTGCAAAGCTATGGAGAGGATCATAATGGAACTCATAAATAAAGACATTGGGGACCTACAGACACTGGATCCTACCCAATTTGGCTTTGTCAAGGGCAGATCCTGCCTCTTGAACTTGGTCGACTTTTTCGAAACAGTCACTAAGGCCATTGATGAGGGTAAGGCAGTTCACACAGCCTACCTTGACCTAGCAAAAGCGTTCGACACAATACCCCACTCGGGCATCATAGAAAAGCTCACCAGCTTAGATGTAAACCCATATGTCACAAGATGGGTTGCAAACTGGCTCAAGGACAGAACACACAGGTTTAGAGTTGCTGGTGCCATGTCAGACTCTAAGCCGGTCACGAGCGGTGTCCCACAGGGCTCAGTCCTGGGCCCCCTCTTGTTCGGCATTTATTTTTCTGAAGTGCAGGCAAACATAGGGGATTGTGGCTGACAAAATTTGCAGATGACTGCAAACTGGGCACCATAATTGACACTCCATCAGACACAGACATCCTCCAGAAAGGTCTCATAGAAATGGATAACTGGTGCCAGAGCCATGGCCTTAAGCTAAATGCCAAAAAATGTATAGTCATACCCTTTGGGAAAAACAAGGTAACCCCTAATTACCACATAGGTGGTAATCCATTAAACACGGAAGAAGTTATCAGGGACCTGGGGACCCAAGTTGACAGTAACCTCTCTTTGACACTCACATTGCCAAAGTGGTTAGGAAGACCTTCTACATTGCCCACCTGATCATGAAGGGATTCACATCCACATCAGGAGAGGTCATTGTACCCCTGTACTCTTCACTTATCAGACCAATGATCGAGTACAACGCCCCATTCGAAGGTACCTTACCTGACACCTGCAGCAGTTGGAAAGACCCCAAAAGTTCCTCACCAAAAGGATAAAGGGGCTCAAACATATGTCATACAATGCCCGACTGAAGAAACTCCAGCTCTATTCAGTCGCATACCGTCTGCTCAGAGGTGATCTGTGCCTGACATACAAGGCCATGTCCAACCCGGAATTAATGGACATGCTCCACCTCAAAAAATCCAAATCCACAAAAGAGCCACGAGAGCAAGAGACTTAAACCTCAACGCGGATATAAATAGGACGTGCTGGAGGGACAGATTCATCACCCAGAGACTCCCTACACTATGGAACAGAATCCCAGTCCATGTGAGGCAGAGCCCCTCACTGACTCTGTTCAAGAGAAATCTTGACGAGTGGATGTGAGATCGTAGGTTTACCCCGGGAATCATCTCTGTATCACTGCGGGACAGAGGCACAGCAAACTAATGGGTATAGTATTCTCATCCTAAGGGGTGGTGAAAGCCACACACACTCTGGCTAGGCTTATAAATGCCCTAGGGCAGATAGCCTAGTATGAATCTATGAACTACCAGTTTTCTTCCCAAATCATACTAATAAATCAGAATACAGACTACACCAACTGGATGTCCACAGAATTCTCAGGTTTTACCTGCACAGGACTAAAGAATTTTGCAAATCAGACCAATTGTTCATTTCCTTTTCAGACAAAAATAAAGGCTTACCTGTTTCTAAGGTCACTGTCTAAATGGCTTTCAGACTGCATTTCTTTTGCTTACAAAGCTGATGGCAAACAATTACCAGCCGAAGTAAAAGGTCATTCAACCAGAGCAGTATCAACTTAATATGCTTTTAGATCTAAAATCCAATTGATACCATTTGTGCAGCAGCTACATGGGCAAGACCTCATACTTTTGTCACTCATTACAAATTGGATTGGGCCTCCCGGGACAGGTCATCCTTTGGGTCCACTGTGCTTAAGATTCTCTTCGCTTGAGCCACTCAAGACAAAGGTGCTAGGGATGCTATCCCATCCAGCAAGAATTACAGTGAGATAGGACTAGATAACAAAGAAGTTATATACTTACCATAATGTTCCATGTTTGTAGTCCATCTCACCTAAACTCTTCCATCCCAAAGAACTGGTGGACTATCCATTATGCTGTCTGACCTGGTTGCAATGTCTGTCCACCTGGCATGGATAGTAATACAGAGTGTTCTGTTTGTATATGCATAGTTATTGACAGTTTACTGACTATTATGTACCCATTTACTTTCTTGCAAACAAGATCTGGGGAATTGCCATGAGGCACCATGGGAGAGGGGTTAGTCTTGAGCCAGTAAAAGCTCTCGAGCTTTAGTATCGGCCAAGTGTGAGCAGAGTACTGTCGCCGAAGAGCCAGTAAAAAGGTAGGCGAGCTGGACTACAAACATGGAATGTTATGGTAAGTACATAACTTCTTTTTAAATAAGTAAATAATAAATAAAAGAAAACTGTGGCTATTGCATACATTTGCATACTCAGAGTTTATACAAAGCTGTTTACACCCACCCTCATAGGGTGCCTTCTGCCTCCAAGAGGGAAAAACACTCATAATGGGAATAAAACAAAAAAATACATAGTCTAAATAACCTAAGATGGATTTAACTTTATTATCTTTAAATACCAATGGCTTAAACAATCCTAGCAAGAGCTCAAATCTACTGAAATATTTAAAACCGAACAAAGCACAAATTGTCTTCCTTCAAGAAACTAATTTCAAAATGACAATTACAAATGGAATCCTAAGGAATATATGATATTGGTTCAATCCACTTATAAGACAAAGACAAAAGAGGTAACAATTTTATGGAAAACAAATGTGATTAACCCAGAAATCATGTATTAAGTATGAAGATAAAGAAAGCCTTATGGCATTAGTAATAGTTAAATATAACAGAATATGGACCCTAACCAATCTATACTGGTTCCCACGCATTGGAACAGAAACTGTTAAAAACACTTGGATTTCATTTCCAATAATTAAAGGCAACTCAATACTAGGAGGAGATTTTAACTGTATATTTGATATTTCTGAAACTATAAATAGAAGACCGCTGCATACATCTGCTGTATCAAAAGCTTTAAACAAGTGGGTAGAATAATTTCATCTTGTAGATACTTTCAAATTTAAAGAAGATAAATCTTTGTTGTTTTCCCATCAAGATTGCAGAGTTGGTACCCAAACTAGAATAGATAAAATATTTGCTGCCCATGACTTATACTCTAAAATAATTAATTTCTCAATCACTCGCTGCCCCTTTTCAGACCACAATTCATTGATACTAAAACTTCAAAATGGGCACAAACCTTTAAACTTTAACTCCAGAATTCCAGCATAAAACAGTTCAAAGCCTGGTTATTATCTGAATTACAGTTCTTTTTGGATATTAATTACACCACAGAGATAAATAAAATAATGATATGGGACTCATTAAAAGCTTACATATATGGTAAAACCCTACATTGGTATAAAAAAAAAAAAATCAGAGAATGGGATTCCAAATTATTAGAGCTACAATCCAAACTTTTGTCAGTAAACGCTGAAAATTATTTGGAGATGAAAAAGAAAGTAGAAGTATTAAACAATAAATACAACGAAATTCCAACACATAAAACTAGTTTAGAAAAACTAAAAATAAATACCTTGGCCACTTCTCCCAAATATATACATAATTTATCCACAAGAATCAAAATACAATCAAAAGCTAATAACATTAAAAGTATCTTCCATGAAAAGAAAGGGAAAAATGTCACGGACATAGGTGACATTCTTGATGCCTATAGAAATCACTATATGAAAATCTACATAGCAATTAAATCTAGATGAAAAATGTTCTTATATAAAAACAAAAAACAGAAAAATTAAAACTAGATCTGCAAGCACCCATATCCTACAAAGAAATCAGAAACACAATAAAAAAGAGGGTAAAAATAATAAAGCTCCAGGTATAGATGGCAAAATTGTTGAAATGTATAAACTTTTTCCTTCAAAGATACTATCCCTCTTCCATAAAACTCTATTAGAAATTTAGTCACAAGCTTTAATACCACCCTCTTGGAGATATTCCTTAACCATACCAATTCTAAAGGAAAACAAGTCCCCAAACCTCTGTACCTCATATAGACCTACATCATTATTAGTGACTAAGATATTTATGACAATATCTACTAACAGAATGAAAATACCACTATCCAAAACAATAAATAATGATCAAACTGGATTTATATATCCTAGACACGCACATGACAACATTAAAAGGATAATTTCTCTTATAGACTGTTAACAAAGAAAATAAAGAAATACTCATAATGGGCTTAGATATAGAGAAAACATTTGATTCCCTAAATTGGGACTGTTTATTCAAAATCCTAATGCTATTTGAATTTCCTGCATCCTCTGTTCATCTCCTAAAGAATATATATACAAATAATTTAGCGCAAGTCAAGTTAGGGCCTTTTACCTAAATCTATACATATAACAAAAAAGACACTAAACAAGACTTTCCCTATCACAGATTCTATTTGCTCTGGCTATTGAAATATTGGCAGATTAAATTTGTAGCAATATAAAAATCAAAGGAATAGATGTTTATGAACAATACAATTCTAAAGTAATGGTATTTGCTGATGACATATTACTAACATTATCTAATACAAAAAAAATACAATAATTAGATATATTAATTGACACATTTCACATGACTTCAGGACTCCATTCAATAAATCAAAATCAAATTTATTTATTTTTAAATAAAAAGAACTGCAGACTAAGGGGGATCACATCATAGGGAAACAATAATCTACCTTAAAATATCTAGGAATTGAGTTATGCAAGGATAATGATTTAGTTTAAAAAAACTACAATAACATCAATACAATTAAAATCTATGTGGAAAATGGAACAAAATAACATTTGAAAATAGACTACAGTTAATAAAAATGGTTTTACTGCCCAAGATCATCTATATAGCCTTGGCAATACAACTGTTAACAGAAAGGAAAATCCTTAAAGAAATAAATTCATGCCTAATAAAATTTGTTATGGTTTCCCAAAAGAAGCAGAATAGCTTTAATACATCATATCAGACCATGGAAACGGGGAGGATTAAACTTTCCTGATATAGAAACATATATAAAAGCATCAATATCTAAAACAATCTCAGATTGGATAAGTCCAAATTACTTTGCAAACTGGAAAGGATTACTCACTGTAATATCAATAAATGAATTTGATTTACAAAAAGAAAAATCAAATAGATAAAAACAATTTGCCATGGCACATATGTATTAGTATGCAATATGACATAAACCCACTAAAACTTGTATGATTAATTATAGGTTCATATTGGCTATATGCCCTAGGGCATTTATAAGCCTAGCCAGAGTGTGTTTAGCTTTCGCCACCCATTTTAAATTAATTTTGCTATGCCCTTTTTTGAGGTTAGTATACTGTGCCTCTGTCTAACAGTGACACAGAAGTGATACCTGGGGTAAACCTATGATCTCCCATCCACTCATCAAGATTCCTCTTGAAGAGTCAATGAGGGACTCTGCCTAACCTGGACTGGGATTTTATTCTAGAGTGAAGGGAGCCTCTGGGTTATGAATCTGTCCCTTCAGCATGTTCTATTTATTTCAGTGCTGAGGTTCAAGTCTCTCGAGCATGTAGCTCGATGGGATTTGGATTTTCTGAGGTGCAGCATGTCCATTAATTCCGGGTTGGACATGGCTTTATATGTCAGGCACAGATCGCCTCTGAGCAGGCGGTATGCCACTGAGTAGAGTTGGAGTTTCTTTAACCGGGCAGCATATGGCATCTGTTTTGAGCCCTTTGATCCTCTTGGTGAGGTACTTCTGTGGTATTTCCAGTTGCTGCAGGTGTCTGGTAAGGTACATCCCAAAAGGGGTACTGTACTCAATTATGGGCCTGATGAGGGATGAGTAAAGAAGCACGATGACCTCCCCTGATCTAGATGTGAATCCCTTCATGATTAGGTGGGCTACATAAAATGTTTTTCTAACCACTTTGACCACGTGGTTGTCAAAATGAGAGACTGCTATCAACTTGGGTCCCCAGGTCCCTAATTACTTCTTCTGTACTTAATGGATTACCACCTATGTGGTAATTTGTGGGCACTTTGTTTTTGCCAAAGGGGAAGACTATACACTTTTTGGCGTTTAGCTTGAGGCCATGGCTCTGGCACCAGTCGTCTGTTTCTATGAGGCCCTTTTGGAGGATGCTTGTGTCGGCTGGAGAGTCTATTATGGCGCCCAGTTTGCAGTCATCTGCAAACTTGGTCAGCCACAGTCCTTCCGTGTTGGCCTGTACCTCCGAGAAATATATGCCGAACAAGAGCGGTCCCAGGACTGAGCCTTGAGGGACGCCACTTGTAACTGGTTTGGAGTGTGACATGGCTCCAGCAATTCTAACCATGTGGGTTCTGTCCTTGAGCCAGTTTGCAACCCATCTAGTGACATAGGGGTTTATATTTAAGCTGGTGAGCTTATCTATAATGCCCAAGTGGGGTATTGTATCGAAGGCTTTTGCGAGGTCCAGGTAGGCTGTGTGGACCACTTTCCCCTCGTCAATGGCCTTGGTGACTGTTTCAAAGAAATCAACCAGGTTTAAGAGGCAGGATCTGCTCTTAAAGCCGAACTGGGTAGGATCCAGTGTCTGTAGGTCCCCAATATCTTTATTTATGAGGTGCACGATGATCCTTTCCATAGCTTTGCAGATCAAGCTAGTCAGGCGTATGGGGCGATAGTTTCCAGGATCCGTTGAGGTACCACCTTTGTGGAGAGGGACCACTGTTGCTGTACGCCACTCTTTGGGAACATATCCTGTGGTAAGGCTGAGATTGAGCAGTAGTTTTATGTTTGGGTTTAGCTCTTCTTGGAGTTCATGTAGGATGCAGCCCGGGACACCGTCTGGTCCCATTGATGCTGTGTTTTTTGCTTTGGAGAGGGCAGCTCTTACCTGAGAATCTGAGATGTCAGGGGGGCAGCACTCTGCTGGGATAGATATTTGCCCTTTTGGTGGGGGGGGGTTGCGCTGAACCTGTCAGCTAGGATGTTGGCAATGTCTGTGGGTTTGGTGTATTTTTTGTCATTTTGGACTAATTCTGACCATATCTGGGAATTCCCACCCAGGTTCCTAACATAACTAAAGAAAGCCGTGTGATTATCCTTGGTGTCCTGTGCAATTTTTCTCTCGAAGCTGGCCTTAAGACGATTTTATGAGTGCCCATAGTTTTTTGCTAATACTGATCAGAGATGCCTTCCCTTTTTGGGATTTTGCTCTATCATGTAGTAGCTTCCTCATTCTATTGTATAGTTTGTTTATGGCTGGGGTCCACCAGACAGGACGTCTGCCTTTGGAGGATTGGGTCTTGGTTTTATTTGGGATTGCATGATCCATGCAGTCCTGAAGGTGTTCATAGAATGCGTTTATAAAGGATTCTGCGGTCTGGGGCGTATTTTCCACAGGCCCAGGGGCTTTGAAGGATTCCACCTCGGTTTTGAGGAGTGTGAAATTTGCTTTAGAGAAGTTTTTCACTGTGGTTTTCAGGGCAGGGGGTGGAGTCGGGATGTGAATATCCAGTGAGATTAGTTTATGGTCTGATCTTACCAGTGAGGGATACACTTCCGGTCTGGAGCATAGAGTCCCCATGTTGGTGATGATCAGGTCCAGTACGTTTTCCCCTCTTGTGGGAGTGGTAACAAGTCGTTCCATAGCATTTGAGTTTATAAATTCTAGGAACCTTTGGGCTAGGGTGATGGAGCTAGAGTAATGTTCCCAGTCTATGTCTGGGTAGTTGAAATCGCCCAATATAATGGTGTTTGGAGAGACCTTCATATTTTCCAGTGTTCTCAGGAAGGCCTCTGATATTTCGTGTTGTGCCACTAACCTGGAAGTGTGAGTATCTTTGACGAATATTGATACTCCCCCTACTTTTGTGGTTCTGTCCAAGTTTTGCGGCCGAAAAGCATGGTATGAGGTATAACCTGGTAGTGCTGGGGTGCTCTCGGGAGCCTTGAACCAGGTTTCTGTTACTGCACAGATATCCATGTTCTCCATGCTAAGGAGAGTTTCGAGTGCGTGCATCTTATGGTTTAGACTTCTGGCAGTGAGTAGCATTACTCTTAGTTTCTTATCCCTTGTGATACCTATGGAGGTGGGTTTGTCTTTTGAGCCTTGCCTAAAAAAGGCACTATGGGGGTAGCAAGAGCCTTTGCCAACATCCAAAAGCCCAGGGGTGACAGGTGCAAGCCGTCCATTGACTCATTTAGGAAAATTATTAATGCAAACATAGATTTAAAAATCTGGTTTGATCTTTTAACACCATTTATAGTCTCAAAGAACTTTCCACATAAAATATAAGAGAAATAAATTCCTGGGAACAGAAATGATTTGTTTGTTGGCTCCAATGTATTAAAGAACTAAAAGTTTTAGATAGGCAAGCAATACAAAGAAACATAGAATACTCTGTCCTGTTGTGGAATTTTGTATCATATTCACAAGATCTAAGTAGAATAATTAACAATTCTTCATTGAAAGAAATACCTAAATTTAATGAAACACATTTATGAAATCATATATAATACCTTTGACATGGGAAACAGTATTTCAAAATTTTACAAAATATTGATAAACTATAAAACACCCAAAACCTCATATTGGAAATATATAACAAAAGGACACTCAATACAGTTAACTGAAAATATTAAAAAATATATCTTATCAATAAAATATACCATCCTTTACACAATACTGGAAAGTTTTAAATTGGAAATGCTTGCACAGAGCATTCTTAACCCCAGACAGAATCAGTAAAATTAGTTATTCCATAAAAGGAATACATTGGAGATGTGAGCAAGTACACAATGCAGATTGGAACCACATTTTCTTTGAAATTTTGGAATGGTATTAATAGTGTTCTACAAGCTTTGTTTAATGAATCATTTTATTTAACTAAAGCTCTTGTATTATTAAATGTGAACAAAGGTCCTCATTTGAATAAGTGAAACATGTATCTATTATGGACTATAGTTGCAATTTCAAGGAAGTGTATAAGAAGATGGAATACAAACACAACACCAACTTTGGGAGACTTCCACAGCATTACTGGAAATTAAAATTAAAGAAAGTGCAGTTTTGTACCTACCATAAAAGTAGATGTCCGATAGATATGCAACTGCACTCCTGACATATGGGTTGTCCTGCCTCAGGCAGCCCTTCGGTCGGCCGGATTCCAAAGTCTGGGTCTGGCGTCGGCTGATGTCGCCTCCTCCCCGACGTCAGAGAGGCTAGGGTATAAAGGCATCCGCCGACGCCATCTTCTTCAGTGTTTCTTGCCCCAGATGCCAGGTGCCCTCCAAGGAAGGCTAAATTTTGTGAATGGATAAGCAAAAATTTCAAGACATGCACAACAGTAATAAACAGATACACCATAACAGATATCCCCAGCTAAATAGGAGAGGGGGGGGGGGGGAGGACCCAAGGGAAAAAACAGAGGGGTAGGAGGGAGGGAAAACCTGACTGCAGTTGCATATCCATCGGACATCTACATTTATGGTAGGTACAAAACTGTACTATGTCCTTCAAGAATGCAACTGCAGTCCTGACATATGGGTTGAATACCATAGCCAAGCTGGGGGTGGTAGGATCTAAGCAAGGGATGGTGTAGCTAAAAGACCCTGCAGGACTGCAGAAGCAAATCCTGCTCGGGATCTGGAGTATAAAGGCAGGTTGTAGTGTTTGGCAAATGTATGCACGGAGCTCCATGTAGCAGCCTCTAGAATGTCCTTTGTAGCCACTCCTCTTAGAAAGGCTGTGGATGTGGCTATAGCCCTGGTTGAGTGTGGTCTTATATTGGCTGGCATACTCTTTCCATGGAAGGAGTAACAGAATCTGATGCAATGTCCAATCCATTTTGAAATTGTTTGTTTGGAGACTGCCTTTCCTTGCACTCCGGCAGCATAGGCTACAAATAGTTGGTCAGACTTCCTGGTGGTCTTTGTTCTGTCCAAGTAGTAGCGTAATTGTCTGTGTATGTCTAAAGTATGCAGCAGCTTTTCCCCTTTATTTTGAGGATTGGGAAAGAAAGTAGGCAGGTGAATTGCTTGATTTAGAGACACCCTGGATATCACTTTTGGCATGAATGAAGGATTGGTCCTTAGAGAAACTCTGTCCTGATGGAAAATGAGAAAGGGAGGTACTGCCATGAGGGCCTGTATCTCCGAGACTCTTCTTGCTGAGGTAACTGCCAAAAGGAAGGCCGTTTTCCAGGAGAGGAATTGCATTTCTGAAGATGCTGCAGGTTCAAAAGGAAGAAGAGTTAATTTTTCCAAGGCGTAGTTGAGGTCCCATGCAGGAACTGGTGGTTTTCTGGGAGGCTTGATATTCTTTATCCCTCCTAGAAACGGTCTTAGCAAGGGATGCGAAAACACAGGTGGATCACAGTTGTAGTTTGCTGAGATTGCTGAAGCGTGGATTTTAATGGATGAATATGAGAGGCCCTTATGAAACATTTCTGCCAAGTATTCTAATATCTGAGGTATGCTCTTCACTGATGCATCCTGTCCCTTTTTGGCATTCCAGATGATGAATCTCTTCCACTTGGCCGCATAGGTTTTTCTGGTGGAAGGTCTGCGTGCTTCCAGCAAGATGTCCTGAACCTTTTCGGAGAGGGGGACATGGGACAAAGTCATGGAACCCTCCAAGCTGTCAGTTGCAATGTTTGCAGGTTTTGATGAACAGTCCTGTAATTGTGTTGTTAGGAGCAGAGGCCATTGGGGCAAGGGCCACGGTTTGGAGTGAGTTATGCTCAGTAGCAAGGGATACCAATGCTGCCTCGGCCAATCTGGAGCTATCAGTATTCCTTTTGGTTGCTCTGCTTTGATCTTCAGTAACACCTTGGTCATTAATGGTAGAAGAGGGCATGCATAGATTTTTAGGGTATTCCAGCTGAAGGAGAGAGCATCCGTTCTCCAGGCTAGAGGATGGTGTGTCCTTGAGCAGAACTTGTCCAGGTGGTGATTTAGATGAGAAGCAAATAGATCTATGTCCGGTCTTCCCCATGCAGTTGTTATTTGTAGAGAAAATGTGTGGATGCAGCATCCATTCGTGTGGATCCACGAAATTTCTGCTCAACCTGTCCGCCAGTACATTGTCCTTGCCCGGAACAAACTGGGATTGCAAATGGATGTTCAGTTTCAGGGATTTTTCCCAAAGAGTCATTGTTAGTCTGCAGAGGGGATACGAGTGAGTGCCTTCTTGTTTGTTTATATACCACATGACAGTGGTGTTGTCTGTCCTTATTAGCAGATGGCCTTGTTGAGGAGATTTTCCAAAGGCTTCTATTGCATGCATCACTGCCAACATCTCTTTTTGATTTATGTGCAGAGGCATTTCCATGGGAGTCCACTGACCTTGAATGCATCTGTCCTCCATGTGTGCCCCCCATCCATGATCTGAGGCGTCTGGTGTGATGGTTTGACTTGCTTGAACTTTGTTGAAGGGCATGCCTTGGTTTAAATGGCTTGCTTGAGCCCACCACAAAAATTCCCTTTGCAGGCATGGAATGAGTGGTATTACGTCTTCCAGGTTGTGGCTGTGTTGAGACCATAAGCTTTTTAGATACCACTGTAGCTTTCTCATGTGTAGTCTTGCCAGAGGGATCAGAAGGATGCAAGATGCCATGAAACCCAGGGCCTGCAGGATCTTCCTTGCGGTCAGCTGGGTAAGTTTTGCTAGGCTTTTGAAGTAATCTGGTAAATGCTGTTGTTTCTCCTCTGTGAGGAAAGCCATTTGTGATTGTGTGTCCAGTTTTGCTCCTAGAAAAATAATCTTTTGGGATGGTAATAGTCTTGATTTTTGAATGTTGACTGTGTATCCCAAAGTCTGTAGCAACTGAATGACATAGTCCAAGTTTTTTATCAATGCTTGTTTGCTGTCTGCTTGTATGAGGCAGTCGTCCAGGTAAGGGTATATTTGAATCCCCTGGAGTCTGCAATGTGCAACTACTGATGCCAGGCATTTCGTGAATACTCTGGGCGCAGTAGATAAGCCAAATGGCAATGCTGAGAATTGATAATGCTCTGTTCCTGCAAGAAATCTGAGGTATCTTCTGCAGCTGTGTCTGATTGGGACATGCAGGTATGCCTCCTTGAGGTCCAGAGTAACCAGCCAGGACCCCTTGCCCAGCATGGGAAGGAGTTGCTGTAACGTCAGCATTTTGAATTTTGGCACAATGAGAAAGGTGTTTAGAACAGACAAGTTCAGTATAGGCCTCCATTGCTTTTCTTTTCTTGGAACAAGGAACAGTCTTGAATAGAATCCCTGGCCTTGTTCCTGAGGAGGAACTTTTTCTACAGCTTTTATTTGTAACAGCTTTGCAACTTGTAAGAGAGCCTCTGCCCTTTGATTTTGTGGCAGGTTTGGCATGCCTTGTGTCTTTGGTAAGGTGTGGAAGTGGAACCTGTAACCTCTGTCTATTATGTCCAGAATCCATTTGTCCTTGGTTAAAATATGCCAGTTCTTTGAGAATAAGGATAATTTTCCGCCTAGAGGAGCTTCTCTTTGAGCCTTGGTAGGCGGAGTGATAGTCAAGTCATTGTGATTGTCCCTGTGGTGCAGGTGAACTCCCTGCGCCACTTCTTTGATTTGGTGGTTGCCATTGGCGGCCCCTGTAGGAGTCTCAGTATTGCCCTCGACCACGCCTGTTCTTTCCCCTTTGAAACTTGTCCGAGTCTGGAAAGGACCAATTCTTAGGCCAATTCCTACTGAATCTGGGAGGCTGAACCTGGAGGAAATCCTTGACAGTCTGTACTGATTTTGCCTTTTCCTCAATAGACTTCAACACATCCTGTGCATTAGCACCAAAAAGCTTCTGTTTTTTCCAGAGGTGCATCCAGGAGCTTAACTTTAACATGGTCTGGCAGTGGCTGTTCTTTCAACCAAGCATGTCTACGTATAACGGCCCCTGTCATGGCTGCCCTACATGAAGCTTCCAATGCATCATAACCACACTGTAGAAAATGATTGCTAACCTGCTGAGTGTTATGAACCAAATCCTGCAATGCCTTTCTATCTATAGGCTCAGGAGAGGCTAAC
>NC_056736.1:575994713-576120850 GCF_019279795.1 Protopterus annectens
GGGTACAATTTTTGTATTCTGTGTAGTTCTGCTGTATTTTTCACTAAACAGTAATGTGTTGTAACGTTTTATTTCTTTGTTTATTTCAAGTTTCCCATTTTAACTTTGATGTGGGTGTGTGGGTTGGTTATTTACTCTTGGATGGCATCATCCACCATTTTTGATTTATTTTTATTTCATTTTTGCTTGTTTTAACTGAATACATAATGGTTGGTCATTTTATTTCTAAATGAGATGGATGTAGCAAACTATTTGCTTGTAAGTGAGTGTATACATTTGTACTTTGGAGTACTTTTAGAATAGACCAGTCTTGATTGAGGTTAAAGGTCCAGGAACATCCGTGTTTAACTCTTACTTCCTGATCAGGATTTCTGCACATATGCTCTACAGTTGTACACATTCAGGTTCTTAGTGACACTAGTGTCCAGGAACATCAGTTTTTAACCTTACTTCCTGATAAGGATTTCTGCACATATGCTCTACAGTTGTACACATTCAGGTTCGTAGTGACACTGGTCCCCATTAGCCTAGTTAAGCAGAGTTGTCACAGGGGTCTATGATGAGAACACTAGTGTCTCAAAGTTTATTAAACACTTGGTTTGCATGATACACACAATTTGCAGTCACAATCAGTCTACGCAGTGGAAGACTGAGATGCTGATTTATTTCTTGTGTTTCTGCAATTTTTATGTGGAGTTCAACCAAGTTTGTTGTTATTCATAGATTATTGTGGATATCACTGCAGTCAAAGTATGCATAGTGATGCAAGAGATTGTAATTTTGCTACCCTGTCCTTTGTTATATCATCTCGCATCAAGATCCATGACGTTGCTGTCTTTTTTCATTGCCTTATACATTCACAACTGCAGGCAGTATACAGGTAGCAAACTCCTGTCACACTTCAAGAAAGACCAGGAAAGGATGACAAATAAACAAAGTAAGCTTGGAGGTGAGCAGTTTGGATTCAGATCAGGAAGTAGCATGGTCAATCCAATGTTGGCAGTGAGACAGATACTGGAGAAGCTAAAAATGAGGACAGAGTCCAAATGAGCATTGCCAGACTTGGAGAAAGAGTATGACAAAGCTGTTTGAGAAGTCCTGCAATGTACTGAAGTCCCAGAAAAACTGATGTAATTAGTGCAGACTATGTACAAGGACCCAATGGCAAAAGTACTAACAGTATTCGGACTTGCGGAAGAGTTCCCAGTGAGATTGGATGTGATGGTGATAGACTACATTAACAAACTGGTTGGAGGGGACAGGTCGCTGATATTAGCAGACGAAGTGGCATTACAAGCAGAATGTGAACAATAAGTTCAGCAAACTATTTGGGTATGAATAGTGTTTTCATAGTGTTTTCATAGATTAGTACTAAGCTAACTGCCCTTGTGGGCCATTTTAAGCCTAGCCAATTATCTCCTGTGAGACTCAAACCCTGCACCTTGTGTTTGTAAGGCAAACACCTTAACCATTAGGCCACCCTCCCAACCTCACTACAAAATTGAAGTCACATAGAAAGAAAATGAGTACAGACAAGACAGTTGTCATAGCAGAAAATGGAACTGTTATCCAGTTCTGATTTCTCCAAGTATCTAGACGGGGTGGTTAAGAAGAAGGCAAGTCTGAATGAGGAGGTCAAAGCTAGAATTAGAAGGGGCTGCAGCCAAATGTCACAGAGTGTGAGGGGGTAGTGTGTGACAGAAAAATGTTGAAGAAGCTAAAAAGTAAGGTGTCCAAACCCACTTAATGACCAAAACTTCTTTATGGCGCAGAAACCTGGGCCATGAAGGCTGAGGAGTTGAAGGTGGAAGTGATGGAGATTAAATGACTTAGATGATGGTTGGATGCACACTGTGAGACACATGAATACAATCACAACATCTTTAAAGAAGCCAAACTAACTTCAACTGCAAATATGTTCCAAAAAAACAGATTACAGTATTTCAGACATGTTCACGGAAGGAAAATAAGTCAATCTGGTGATGAGGTTTTGGGAGAAACATGGAAGATGAAATGGGGACATCCAGCAAAGAGAGGGATGAATTATGTGAGAGAAGACCTGCAACACTCAGGCATGACTCTCAAAGAAGGAAGGACAATGGTATTGAATGAAAAGAGGTTGCAATAGTTCAAATGACACTCTGACTCCATGTAGAAAAATGGGAGAAGTAAGGTAATGATGATGGTGCATTATTACGGGTTTGTGGTGAAGAAACTTAGAATGTAGGAAAGCACTGTGTCTGAGATAATAGAACAGGTTATGGAGATGGAAGTGCTGTTTTAGCTCATACTAAATTCCAGGGATCACTACCTTTCCTTGGCACCTGACAGGTATTTGCTTTATTAACTTCCATCAAATGTGCTACTACCTTAAGACCACACCTTTGCTAAGCAAAACAACAGTACTGTAGCTCCTTGAAGTTTGCATATAATGAGCTGAATTTTAAGCTGCATCACTTTGACCACCATTTAGTGCGCGTGTGTGTATGGGTAAGTGTAACAGATATGTGTACCGATTCATAATTTCATAGGAGGTTACTAGGTTAATGGCCCTAGAGATTCTCTTTTTACAGTTTTCCATTATGACATTATGCAACAGCAAATAATCCATTGTTCCATATGACTTTATTACCCTTTTGTGCTATTTCCATGACTGACCCCAGGATTTATTAAACTCCATGCAGGAATAGTGCTATTCCTGCAAGGAGTGGTTTGTGTCCAAGTAGAACAGCAGCGCGGCTTGCATATGCATGAAGGCATGCTGCTGTTTAACCCACATGGACATGAACCGTGTATGAGCGCAGGGGGCGTTTCCAAGCAGTGCACGGACACTAAACAACATCCCCTGCACTCAGAAAATGCCATACGGCACTTCCTATGCCATACTGGCATAATATTAGAGCTTAGCTCTAATATTATGCCAATATCTCAGTGTCCACAGACACTGAAATGTAAAACAGATCATTTCAGTGTCCATGGACACTGAAATAAAAATGGCCAGAGGAAAGCAATACATGGACATGAACCATGTATGAGCGCAGGGGGTGTTTCCAAGCAGTGCACGGACACTAAACAACATCCCCTGCACTCAGAAAATGCCATACGGCACTTCCTATGCCATACTGGCATAATATTAGAGCTTAGCTCTAATATTATGCCAATATCTCAGTGTCCACAGACACTGAAATGTAAAACAGATCATTTCAGTGTCCATGGACACTGAAATAAAAATGGCCAGAGGAAAGCAATACAGAGTGTGTCACAGCTTCTGTGACACACCCACTGTATTGCTGAAGCACCGTACGGCACTTCTGAGTCCTGCAGAAGCAGGAAATGTATACAAATGCACACAAACATACCTCAAAACCATACAGATTTCCACAGAATGTCCAGAGTTCTGCCTCATATTTTTGGTCCACTTTTCATAAAATTGTGGTTTTCTGGAAAATTAGTGGAAAATCATTAAAGACTGAAGATGGAAAATAATGAGACAATTTGAGTTTCAGACATTATACTCTTCAGAAAATTCATGCCAATGCAACGCCTGTTATTCTATCAACTTTCTAAGTTAAGAGCAATATTTAAAAATTATCCCTATTTTTGGGCCTTTGTCCCACTTTTATTTAAGGCTATGTCCAGATTTCTTGATCTAAGAGGTTGAGAGGTATGCACACATAACAGGGGATAAATCCCCCAAACATAAATAAGCACAAGCACAGCCCCACAAAAACAAGGAAGTCAATAGAGAACATGTCATGCATCAGCATGAAACATTCACAGAATCCTGAAAGCCCAATCATTGCCATTATGTCACAAATACAGTCCCAAGTAGTTGTCAGAACACCACAATACACACCCATATAACCTAAAAAAATAATAACATATCCTTGTTTTTAAATGCCCTAAAGAATGTTTAGATGTAGCTAAATGGGTGTGTACATTACAGCTTAAACATCCCATAGAAGCTAAATGAAAATAGACAGGTGAAATTTCCAAGCCAAGATAGTGTGGTGGTTAGAGTCGCAGCTTTACAAGTAGGTGTTCATGGTTCAAGTTTCAAGAAAGACAACTTATTTTCTCATGTGAAAGTAGTGTTAAAATTATTTTAGTAAACTTAAATTATGTAGCAACTATTTTTTGTCAACCAAGGTAGTGTACCAGTTACAAAAATGAGATGTCACTGTAGAAAAGATGTGAAACCCCCATATAAACACACGTGCCCCATACAGTATAGTCGCACAAGAATATAATGTAATGAAACAACATAGGGGATGTCATGGAAGGTAAACGTAAAATTATAATGAGTATGTAAATATTAACTTTATATTATACAATGACTGACCATTAACATACAAAAATGAGTACGCTAATTGGCCAGCCCAGAGTGCCCATTGTAAATTTGAGAGTATATTAATGGAAAAAGGTCCGGTTGCTTGGACTTTTTCCATTTGCATATCTCTTTTTCGTTTTTTTTTTTTTTTGTCTGCAGAGATAGCAATGGAGAAATGAAGATCTCTGTTGCTTTTTTAACATATCTTGCTATTTGTTACAAGTTGAAGAACTCGTATAACATAGCAAGATATCATAGAAAATGCAATGGAGATATTTCTTTCAAAAGAGAAAGGAAGATCTCTGTTGCTTTTTAATGCATCTCACTATGTTACATGAGTTCTTCAACTTGTATAACATACTGAGATATGTTAAAAAAAGCAATGGAGATCTCCTATCTCCGTTGCTACCTCTGCACAACACTGATGTAATGTGTAAGTGTGGGAACACGTCCCTTATGCATGCGAAGTACATCAGAACTGTCCAAGGATACCGGAAACCCGCGGAAGGGTAACACGGAGACGTGATACAATGATATTATATAAGAAAGGTTAAGCATTGTTTTTCTGATGTAATGTCATTGTATGCCACCAATAACCCATGGCTGGGTGTGGGGAATGCTGGATTTACCCATGGCTGCCTTTGTTTGATCTCTTGGGCTTCCCCGTAGTGACCAAACCACACCAGTAGTCAGTAAATCCAGCATTACCCACACCCAGCTGTGGGTTATTGCTTAAATATAACATTATAAGTATAATATGCTTAAATGTGCCTTAAATGGTCTGTATCCATTAGACCTTGTTATGCCCAGCAACAAAATAGTAAGCCCTGCCAAGTCTCGAACCCGGGATGCTGTCCTCTACAATCACAGCAAAATGCCACTACACCATGTGAGCTGCGAGAAATTGAAGTGCTTTAATAAAATACCCTTTCATGTCACTTAACATTAATAAAGAAAACAGCAGTGCCAAGTGTTGAACCCATGACCCTGAACACTACAGTCACAGCAATGTACTACTACACCATCTGAACTACAGGAATTAATGTCACACTTTTAGACATATGCAATAGAGCCATACAACATTAGGGAGAAAGCTTTGTGGAACCTTTTGTGTGTTGTATGTAGACACACACACACACACACACACGTGTGTGTATATATCTGAAACATATATATGGAAAATTAGAGTCATAGCATAGATATACATATATAAAAATATAAAGGAAGAAAAAATATGTATATTTTATATATATATATATATATATATATATATATATATGCACACATATATATATACACACACACACACACATATATATATATATATATATATATATATATATATATACACACATTATATATATATATATATATATATATATATATATATATACACACATATATATACACACACACACACATGTGTGTGTGTGTATATAACATGCAGTGCAGTTATACCTCAGAACCATCCCTCTCAACCTGTTGGCACAAGGAACCTGTACAAAGCCTGTAAAAGGGGGGTGGGGTGGGCCACATACACGGACATATTGCAAAAATCGCTGTTACAAATGAAAACGTGTTATAGCAACAGTGTGTGTTTCAGCAATCACTGAAAGATATGATGATGGAAATTAGAAGTTATGTACTCACCATAACATTCCATCTGAGTAAGTGTATTCATTTGTCTGCAACCTGTGGGTTATGGATCCGATATCGGATCCGAACCGGCATGGTTTACCAGCTATGGATCCAAGCTCTCAGCTCCTCCCCTCACCCATAATGCCCTGCTCTACCCTCATGACCTCAGATCGAGTTTGCCAACAGCAAGAACACCCCGAAAGGGGTAACACAACATATGCAGGAAACTGAAAGGCCAGGGGGATAGGAGGGCGGGATGGTTGCAGACAAATGAATACACCTACTCAGATGGAACGTTATGGTGAGTACATAACTTCTAAATCTGAAGTAGGAGATTCATTTGTCTGCAACCTGTGGGACAGAGTCCCCAGCTACCTGAATCTTGGGCCATCATGGAAGGATATTCCGAGCACACGTGAGCCAAAGGATGCTCTACCCCTAGATGCAAGATCCAACTTGTAGTGGGAAATAAAAGTATGAGATGAAGCCCACGTGGCTGCTGCACAAATATCATCTAGAGGAATCCTAGCCTTAAAGGCTGCCGAGGTAGAGACTGACTGGGTTGAATGGGCATGTACACCCTCCGGTGCGGGCCTTCCCGAAGCTTGATAAGCCAATAAAATACATTGTGAAATCCAGCGAGATAATGAGACTTTAGAAATTGGTTTGCCCAAATTAAATTTAGCAAAGGAAATGAACAACTGGTCGGATTGCCTATGACCAGCCGTCCTGTTTAGATAAAATCTAAGTTGTCTGTGAACATCTAAGGAGTGAAGCTTGTATTCACCTTTGTTTTCATATTTAGGAAAGAAGACAGGGAGGTTAATGGATTGATTAATGTTTGCTTCAGAAGCTACCTTAGGAAGAAAGGACGGGTTGGTCCTGAGGTAAACACGGTCCGGATGAAAGACCAAGTAAGGAGGTTTAGCTGATAATGCTTGAAGCTCTGAAACTCTCTTGGCCGAAGTAATGGCTACTAAGAAGTCGGTCTTGAAAAATAAGAATTTCAGATCTACCGTAGCCGCCGGTTCGAAGGGGGGGGCAGTCAAGGCCTGGAGAACTAAGGAAAGGTCCCAAGGAGGAACCGCTTGCTTTACAGGGGGCCTGAGAAGAAAAGTACCTTTAAGGAAAATCTTACACAACTTGGCCGACATTAGTGGATTGAAGTCATGACCAATGTGATAATGGGAAATTGCCGCAAGTTGTACTTTGACCGTGGAACTGCTGGCACCATCATTAAAAAGAGTGGTTAAGAAATCAAGCACCAAAGGGAGAGGAACTGTGAAGGGGTTTAGGCCTTGCCGCTCCGCCCTAGCGAGAACCGTTTCCACTTGCTGCGGTAGACTTTCCTAGTGGATGGCTTATGAGCTGCCACCAGGATGGCCTTAACAGGGGACAAAATACCGGGAGTCCTGATCAAGAGTGGAACTGGAGCAGCCAAGCGGTCAGCTTCAGGTTGTCCAGGTTCGGAGGAGATAAGTGGGATGGATGAGATATCAGATCCGGAATGGGATCTAGAATCCAAGGAGGATTCACAGAGTGAGACCTTAGGAAGGGGAACCAGATCTGTCGAGGCCAAAACGGGGCAATGAGAATCATTCTGCACCCCAACCGAGAGGCTTTCTGAAGAACTTGGAGCATCAGAGGCAAGGGGGGATAAGCATAAAGAAGACCGGGTGGCCAAGCATGCACCAGAGCGTCTCTTGGGGAACCTCCGGGAGGAGGTATCAGAGCGAAAAAACTGTCGCACTTGGTGTTCGAGGGAGAGGCAAAAAGATCGCAACAAGGAGTTCCCCACAGTGCGAATATGCGTTCCGCTACCTGAGTATTGAGAGACCACTCGTAAGGGGTGAGAATGGTGCGACTGAGTTTGTCCGCCAGGATGTTGGACAGACCTGGAATATGCGTTGCTATGAGAAAGCGGTTGGTGGCGATTGCCCATTCCCAAACTCTCATGGCTTCTCGACAAAGAGGGTAAGACCTGGTTCCTCCTTGCTTGTTGATATACCAGACAACTGACATGTTGTCCGATTGAATCGCAATTGTTCCCAAGGGAAGAAAGGCCTGAAGTGCTAGCAACGCTAAGAGCACTGCTCTCATCTCTAGAACGTTGATATGCAGTAAGGTCTCTGAATCGTTCCACGTGCCTTGGACGGTCCGGCCTGCAAAATGCCCCCCCCCCCACCCGAGGCGGGAGGCGTCCGTGGTCACCGTGGCGAGAGGGGGAGAAGCACAAAATGGGCGGCCTCCGTGGAGATCTGGAGAGTGAAGCCACCACAGGAGGGACCGCTTGCAAGCCTTGCTGATCGCAATGGGATGATGCATAGGAAGAGCAAGATACGACCACTGGACTAGGAGTGTCCATTGGAGGATGCGCATGTTGAACCTGGCGAGAGGAAGAAGCGCTATAGCAGCCGCCATGGACCCTAGAGCCCTCAGGACCAACTCCGCCGGAACTGAGCTTGAGTGGAGAATGGCCCGCACCTGGAGTTGCAGATTTTGAACTCTGTCCGCAGTGAGGAAGGCTTTTAATCTCCTTGTGTCTAACCTGGCACCTATAAAATCTATGAACTGCGTGGGTGCTAGGTTGGATTTTTTTGTGTTTATAGTGATGCCCAGATGGGGAGCAAGATGGAGAAAGGAGTCTCGCGCCAATAGTAGTAGATGCCTTGTTGGGGCGGTGAGGAGCCAGTCGTCCAGGTAGGGAAAGACCTGTACTCCCTGAAGCCTCAAGTGGGCCGCTACCACTGCTAATACTTTGGTGAACACCCTGGGGGCTGTGGTGAGACCAAAGGGAAGGACCCGGAACTGGTAGTGACTGGCTCCCAGCCAGAAGCGGAGAAACCTCCTGGAGCGCCTGTCCATTAGTATGTGGTAGTATGCATCCTTGAGGTCTATGGAGCACATCCAGTGATTTTCTCCCAGAAGGGGGAGAATAGACTGCAGCGTGACCATTTGGAACTTCTCCTTGGGAACTGCCAGGTTCAAGAGTGAAAGGTCTAAAATTGGTCTTAGATCCCCCGTCTTTTTTGGCACTAAAAGGAACCTGGAGTAGAACCCTGATCCGATCTGGTCTGGGGGGACGGGCTGGATGGCTCTTTTCTTTAGCAGATGGCCAATTTCTGCCAAAGCGGCCTCCCGCTGACCGGATGGGACGTCGGGGAGGGACTTCAATTTTGGCAAGTGAAGAAGGGGTATACGGTATCCTCTGGATATGATCTGGAGGACCCAGCGGTCTGATGTTATGGACTCCCATGTCGCTAGGTGCTCGAAAGCGTCCCCGACTGCCTCCAGAGTGGAGCAGCCGGGCAACCCCTCAGGGCTGCTGCGCGGGCCGTTCAGAGAAGGGTTCTCTGGACCCGAAGTTCCTGGGAGCCCCTCTGCCCCTAGGGCGGCGTCCTACCTGTCCTCCTCTGCCACGGAAGGACTGGTTGTCCGGAGCAGACAGATTGCTGCGACTTCCGGAACCACATCTTCTTCTGTCCCTTTTGGTTCCTAGAATAGGGCCTCTGGGGAGCAGAGAAGTGGATTCCGACGGCAGACAGCGTCTTCCCGTCCTTCTCACTCTGGGTCAAAGTGTCGCAAACAGTTTTGCCAAAGAGGGCAGAACCATCGAAGGGGGCGTTCGCAAATGACGCCTTGAAGGGCTCTGAGAAATCGCAATGACGGAGCCAGGCCTGACGTCTAGTAACAAGGCCTGCCCCTGCTGCTCTAGCGGCACCTTCCGTAGCATGGGACAGTAGCCGCATAGAGGTATTGGTGACGGACCTGAGAGTGGCCATGTGGGTGGAGTGCAGCACTTTGTCCTCCTCCGACATGGACTCTGGGGGATGCAGCGTATTCTTTAATAAGATCGCTGCATCCTAATCACGTGTGCCAGATAGTTCAGCCCTCACTGAGAAGGTCGCTGAACTAAACATCCGCTTCCCAAGCGGTCCATCATCAGAGACTCCTTGCTCGGGGATGGACTGAGGACTCTCCTGAGCAAGTTCCCTCTTGGTGGCCGCCCGTCAACATGGCATCTACCGGAGGCCCCTTACTCCAATGGGCACGGTCAGCCGGGGGACTGAGAATACGGTCGGGCCTTTTAGGGATTGGCTCCACGGTGTCTGGTTCCTTCCACGCCCTGGTGGTAATGAGGTCCACCAGGGGGTCGGCAGGAGGGGACACCCAAGAGGTAGACGGGCCGCTTCAAATGCCTCCAAGAACACGGACTCGTCCGAGGAAGACTTGGGGGCAGACCACCCCCCCCTTATGCGGAGCATTTCCATGATGTCTCCAAATGAGACATCCTCGGGGGGGGTGACCGTGGGGAGCCTTCCCCTTCCTCCAAATCAGTGTCTTCTGTGAGAGACTCGGGGGAGTCAATGTGCCTCCTTTTGCACGTATGTTTGCGGGGAACATCCTCCGGGGGGCTGTCAGAGGACTCCTCTGAAACAGTAACCTGTTCCAGGGGAACAGCTTGGGGCACAGAAGCGGGCTGTCCCAAGGGCCGGATGGTGGAAGCCTGGCCCAGTGCAGAGGGAGCGCGGGACGGAGCCGAAGCAAGTGCCGGGGGTCCGGAGACCCTCAACAGGGCCCTCTCCACTACATCAAAAGCCGAAGGGGAGCCGACCTCGACCAAAGGATCCAACAATCGGCTCACCCTCGGATCCGAGGAGTGGATCGGAGCCGGCGCCGAAGCGCTCAGATCCGAAGGGACAGTGCGCTCCGACACAGACGGCGCCGAAGGAGCACTGATCCCCCCGGATCCGAAGCTCGGATCCAGGCTCAGAGGTCGGATCTGAAGCACTCGAGGGCAGGGTCGGATCCGAAGTACCAAGTACTATCGGCGCCGACCCACCCCCGGCTCTGAAGCTGCTCGGGTTGGGAGGGTGGCCTAATGGTTAAGGTGTTTGCCTTACAAACACAAGGTGCAGGGTTTGAGTCTCACAAGGGATAATTGGCTAGGCTTAAAATGGCTCAAGGGCAGCTAGCTTAGTACTAATCTATGAACCTATCTATAACTGCTCCGAACCCGGGTAGCGGTTCGGAGAAGGAGCAATTGGCTTGAAAAAAGGGGTCGAGCTCCCCCCCAGAGGGGGGGGGGGAGGCAAGAGCACTCCCATCTGCATCTGGGCCTGGATGAACCTTCTCATCATCCGGTCCAGATCAGCGTCTGACAGGCTATAAGTTGATCTCGAAGAGGCTACCGAGGTAGGCCTTGAGTGCCTCCTCGATAGCCTCGACGGAGATCGGGTCCCCTCCTTCTCAGGTCCCGGTGAAAAACACACTGGAGACCGGAGCCGAGAAGGGGGAGAGCCAGCAGACAAGGAGGCCGGAGGAGAAGCCCGCTTGGCTGGCGGGGCCGAAACAGAGGTCTCTGCCCGCCGCTTATGGTGCTTCTCCCTCCGGTCCTTCTTTCTAGCTTCCCTCTCCTCCGAACCACTACAGGGAGGTTGAGTCCCAGGAGGAGGAGGGGGAGCCGGAGAGGAGATAACCGTAGAAACGGTTACCCCCGAAGGAGCGAAGGCCGGAGCAGAGTCCGGTGGTAAAAGACCCGCCAAGACAAGCTTGGACCTCCGCTCCTTCAATGCCCTGGGGTTGAACCCTGCACAAATGGAACATCCAGAAGTGAGGTGTTCAACCCCAAGGCATCTAACACACCGAGTGTGGCCATTAGCCGGGGAAAGCTTATGGCCACACTCGGAGCACTTGGAGAACACAGCTTTGGGCTGTTCAGACATCCCAAAAGCAAAAAAGGTTACTTAAACTAGAGTTAAAGTAAAGTAACAAAACCACTCAACAGGCCCAAACACACACTACGCTACCAGAGAGGGGAGGGATAAGTAAAATTAAATTTTAAAACACTAAAAGTATAATAAAATAATAGGGAAACCTACACTTCCACACAACTTTCACACAAAACTTCAAAATTTAGCACTTTAAGACTAATAAAACTGCACTTAGCTGAAGAGCTTTAGAAACACAATCTGGTGACCAGCGCGGCAAACGAGATCTGGGGTCATGAGGGTAGAGCAGGGCATTACGGGTGAGGGGAGGAGCTGAGAGCTTGGATCCATAGCTGGTAAACCATGCCGGTTCGGATCAGATATCGGATCCATAACCCACAGGTTGCAGACAAATGAATCTCCTACTTCAGATCAAATGTCATGTCATTTACTTACGGACATAAATCCTTGGATCATCACTGTGATTTACCAGACAAATAGAAATACAGTGTGGAACTGAACAAAAGTATGGTCCAAACATCTGGACATTCTGTGAAAATTCTGGCAGTGGAGATGTAATGCTCAGAACACCTTAGTGCAATGAATCTGGACCAAGCCTGACAAACTGGGGGGACAAAGGCCGGAAAATAGGGGCATGTCCAAAATACATCAGTAGATAAGCTGAGAAAGTTCATGTAGTAACAGTGTATGTCCTAACATATAACAACTGAAATATCACAATTCCATGACTCAATTGTTTCTCATTAGTTACTGACCTCAATTGCAACATCATCCCATTGACGTGTCATGCATACATAACAGTCATGGGGACCAGACCAAAGTTATCGGCCAGACAAATGGACATAAAACATTAGGGAAAGTATGGTGAGCTACCGAGCAATGTCCAAACTACAATCAGACTGACATAACACTACCCAGGTCCAGCTCTGGGGCTGTACACATGCATTAGCAAATATAACAGGCAGTACAGGGGTGTAACAGTGGTGGAAAACAGACACTGGTGTGCAAGTGCATACCCCCAAACAAGTGCACCACAGTCACAGTGACATACCAGTAAGCAAATTGAATGAGACAGTATAATACTGTAAGCAACCACATACCGTTTGCTACTCACACATTACCCCTACATATACTGCCCCCAAGTCACAGTGTACTGTGAATCCTGATGTGTTACAGGACATGTCACAGTCAGCCCTCACAAGCAAACAGACATGAAAGACTGCTAGCAGCTGTAGCAGCATGCAAAGTCAGATTGGTAAAGGATTTACTTGTTTTTTCTCAAATGTAGAGAGATTTCATCCAGGAAAAAAGGTCATTATCTCTCTGTACTCCTCCCACATTAGACCAATAATCGGGTATAACGCCCCGTTTGGGAAGTCTCTCTCCAAACATCTGCACCAACTGGAAAGGCCACTGAAATACCTCATAAAGAGATTCCATGGCCTCCAACAGCTCTCCTATGCAGACAGGCTCAAATCAGTTTAACTCTACTCAGTATCATACAGATTGCTCGGGGGTGATCTGTGTCTCGCCTACAAGGCAATCTTGGACCCTGCCCTACTAGAGATGCTCCATATCCATAAGTCTAGCTCTTCACGCACTACCCACTTAGAAGGCCTGAACCTAATAACATCAACAAAACCTGTTGAAGAGACAGGTTTGTCTCCCAAAGGCTGCCCAGTCTCTGGAATAGACTTCCCATACACGTCAAACAGAGCACCTCACTGACCCTCTTCAAATACAACCTTGATGAGTGAATGGGAAACCACAAATTTTTCCCAGGAGTTCCACCTGTGTCCCTCATTGACAGGGGCGACAGATGCTGACTGAGGTTTCTTTCTGGGGATAAACCCTTGGCTAGGCTTGTAAGGGCCCCAGGGCCATTAGCCTAGTGACCTCCTATGATCTTATGTATGGCATTCACATCTGCTACTCTCCCTACCCACCCAGCCCAACAAACATATACACACAACACTGCTACACAATCTTGGCAGTCTGTTCACAATGGCCAAACAACTGTCATATGTGCAGATTTCCACAGAATTACCAGGGTGTGGACCCATAACCCTGGCCACTGCTGCATACTATGGCCAGGAGTCTGTCAGGTCATTGGCATAACTGGAGTGCAGTTGGTAATTAATGATATACTATACCTCTGCACCTCATAGTGCAGGACATCTGGACAACGCATGGCATACTTGTGGGACAGGGGGCTGGAAAGAGGGACATATCACACATAATGGCAGAACAAACTGAAACAGTAAGCTGGTGTTGCATGTGTTTTTGTAACAGAACATCCCTGAAGGATATGATGTCAGGAACACCAATGGATGTTAACACTTACTGACTGCAATCCTCACATTAACCCACCAACCCCATAAAAACAGATGTTGCTCAAGGAACAGACCAAGCACAATATGTAAACATCTGGCCAGTCTGTGGACAACATGACAATTGAGAGGTATGTCGGAGGCATATCACTGTCAGATTTCAAGTCACCCAGTAAATGCATGTCAAGACAAACCCTATCAATGCAGCAATCCTACATGTGTATAACAGTAAAGACATAGTCTGTACCAAAATCTGGAACTTTGTCCTCCATGTTGTTGGGCTGTCTTCACATGTCCTGTCTTGTGAGGTATTTCCACCTACTGTCTGTGAAGATGTAGCCCCTACACCTCTGTAATGTCTCCCACACAGGCAAGAGAAATGGCCAAGGCCCACATGAAGGGGACCCCATATGTTGGAACTAGCAGCTGTGTCCAGGCCCACAACACAATACTATGTGGGCACCTACATAGCTTTATGGCCTTGACAGGACAACATCAATCCCCTAAAGGTAGGCTGAACGCCTGTGGTGGACAGCAGCAATACACAAACCACAGGCTTGGTCCCTGTATTGGCTGTACAGGGAAAATCAGTAGCACGCACCAACTTGGCATCAAGTCAGTCTTTGTCTGATCAAGCATATAACATCACAGGTGGAGTACTGTAAGGCTAACTAAGAGTACTAAAGTACAGTTTTGTACCTACCATAAATGTAGATGTCCGATAGGAATGCATTTGCAGTCCTTACAAATGGGGTTGTCCTGTCGTCAGGCAGCCCTTCGGTCGGCCGGATTCCAAAGTCTGGGTCTGGCCTCGGCTGGTATCGCACTTCACCCAACGTCATAGCTGCAGTTCTTCGGCTATAAAGGCATCAGCCGACGCCATTTTCCTCAGTGTTTCTTGCCCCAGATGCCAGGTGCCCTCTTGGATGGCTAAATTTGGATAAATGCCAGTGTTTCCAAATAGTAGAGAGCAAACACATAAAATAAGCATGTATGTACATATATACAAACAAATGCACCATAACAGATCCCCCCCCAAAGCTAGCTGAAAGATGGCAAATACCCACTGGAGTACTACAGAGAAGAAGGCGGGTGGGTAATCCTGACTGCAGATGCATTCCTATCGGACATCTACATTTATGGTAGGTACAAAACTGTACTATGTCCTTCAAGGATGCATCTGCAGTCCTTACAAATGGGTAGAATACCATAGCCAAACTAGGGGAGGAGGAAAAAAGAGAGATTATGGTGTAGTTAGGATCCCTTGTAAAACAGCAGTGGCAAAACCTGCTCGGGATCTAGAGTATAAAGGTAAATTATAATGCTTGGCAAATGTATGCACGGAGGTCCAAGTAGCAGCCTCTATAATGTCCTTGGTAGCCACCCCTCGTAAGAAAGCTGTAGTAGTGGCTGTAGCCCTTGTGGAGTGAGGCCTGATGTTCTCTGGAGTTTTCTTTCCATGGAAGGAGAAACAAAATCTAATGCAATTTCCTATCCACTTGGAGATTGTCTGTTTTGAAATTGCTTTTCCTTCCCTTCCTGTTGCATATGCTACCAGAAGCTGGTCAGTTTTTCTATTGCACTTGGTCCTGTCCAGGTAGTAGCGTAATTGTCTATGCACATCTAAGGTATGCAGCAGTCTTTCTCCCCTGTTCTGTGGGTTGGGGAAGAATGTAGGTAGGTGGATAGCCTGGTTTAAAGACACTCTGGATACCACCTTAGGCATAAATGTAGGATTTGTTCTCATGGACACTCTGTCTTGATGGAAGATCAGGAAGGGTTGCACTGCCATTAATGCCTGTAGTTCAGAAACCCTTCTTGCTGAGGTGATTGCCAGCAGGAAAGCAGTCTTCCAGGATAAGTATTGTAATTCTGCTGTTGCTGCTGGTTCGAAAGGAGGAAGTGTCAATTTTTCTAGCACAAAGTTCAAGTCCCATGCTGGCAATGGTGGTTTCCTAGGAGGTTTTACATTTTTAATTCCTCTCAGAAACTGCCTGAGCAGAGGATGTGAGAAGAGAGGAGGATCCAAGCTGTATTCTGCCGAAATAGCTGATGCATGTATCTTGATGGAGGAATAGGACAGGCCTGTATGGAAGAGCTCTGACAAGTACTCCAGGATGTTGGCTATGTTTACCAGTGACACATCTTTTCCCTTTGCAGTACTCCAAATGAGATACCTTTTCCATTTTGCTGCATAATTCTTTCTTGTTGAAGGTCTGCGAGCCTCAAGGATAATGTCTTTAACCCTTTGGGATAAATTTGGGTTAGTTGCTCTTATGCAATGTTCCAGGCAGTCAGCTGCAGAGTTTTCAGGTTTGGATGCAGGATGTTGTAGTTGTTCTGTGTTAACAGCAGTGGGATCAGGGGTAGTGTCCACATTTGTTCCCGAGACATGCTCCTCAGTATTGGGTACCAATGTTGTCTTGGCCAGTCTGGAGCTATCAGAATAATCCTTGGACGTTCCTCTTTGATCTTCAATAGCACCTTGTGCATCAAAGGAAGTGGAGGGAATGCATATGCTGTCAGGTTTTTCCAACTGAAAGATAGGGAGTCCACCTTCCAAGCAAGTGGGTGGTAAGTCCTTGTGCAGAATTTCTTTAGCTGGTGATTGAGTGGGGATGTAAATAAGTCTATTTGTGGTAGTCCCCATTTTCTTGTGATGGCTTTGAAGATGTCCGGGTGCAGCATCCATTCGTGGGCATCCGTGGTAGTTCTGCTTAATATGTCTGCTAGAATGTTTTCTTTTCCGGTACAAAATTGCTTGTAACTGAATGTTGTAGCTCAGAGCCACATTCCATAGGTCCAGTGCCATCCGGCATAGAGGGTATGAATGTGTGCCTCCCTGTTTGTTGATGTACCACATAACTGTGGTGTTGTCTGTCCTTATCATCAACTGTCCTTCTTGGAGGAATGGTCTGAATGTCTGGATTGCCAATTTTACTGCCAGCATTTCCTTTAGATTTATGTGCAGGTGCAGCTGATCTTGAGTCCATAAGCCTTGTATGCACTTGTCCAGCATGTGGGCCCCCCAACCGAGGTCTGAGGCGTCCGTTGTGATGGTTTGGCTTGGTTGAATGCTGTAGAAGGGCAAACCTGTGTGAGTGACAGGCCTGAGCCCACCATAGGAACTCTTGCTTCAGGCATGGTATTAGTGGAATTTTGGTTTCTAGGCTGTGTTTGTGTTGAGACCATAAATTCTTCAGGTACCACTGTAGCTTTCTCATATGCAGTCTGGCATGATGGACCAGAATTATGCAGGATGCCATGAAGCCCAGGGCTTGCAGTACTTTTCTTGCTGTTAGATGGTTCTGCTTTGTTAATGCCAAGAAGTAGAGAGGAAGTTGTTCTTGTTTTTCTACAGTCAGGAATGCCATTTGCTTTGATGTGTCCAGCTCTGCACCCAAAAAGGTTATTCTTTGGGATGGTATCAGCCTTGACTTTTTTATATTGACTGTGTATCCCAGTGCTTGCAGCAAGTAAATGACTCTTTGTAAGTCTTCTGTTAGCTTGTTTTTGTTGTCCGCTTGTATCAGGCAGTCGTCCAGGTAGGGATAAATTTGGATTCCCTGAAGTCTGCAATGAGCGATTACTGATGCCAGGCATTTCGTGAACACTCTGGGCGCAGTAGATAAGCCAAAGGGCAATGCTGAGAATTGATAATGCTCTGATCCTGCAAGAAATCTGAGGTATCTTCTGCAATTTGGTCGTATGGGGACGTGCAGGTATGCCTCCTTGAGATCTAGAGTTACCAGCCAAGACTCCTTGCCCAGCATGGGAAGAAGCTGCTGTAGAGTCAGCATTTTGAATTTTGGAATAATGAGGAATGTGTTTAAAGCGGACAGGTCGAGAATAGGCCTCCATTTTTCTCTTTTCTTGGTACCAGGAAGAGTCTGGAGTAAAATCCCTTTCCTTGTTCCATAGATGGTACCTTTTCCACCGCTCTCATTCTTACTAATTGAGCTATTTGTTTTAGAGCTTCTATCTTTTGATTTGGTGGTAGGTTTGGCATTCCTCTTTTCCCTGGTAGAGTATGGAAATGAAACCTGTAACCTTGGTCTATAGTTTGCAAAATCCACTTGTCCCTTGTGATGTAATGCCAGTTCTTTGAAAATAAGGCTAGCTTTCCGCCTAAGGGTGCTGCTAGCTGTTCCCTGGCAGGCGGTGCAAGAGCCAAGTCACTGTGATTGTCCTGTTGCAGTGGTGGTGGCTGTGTCTGTGCCTCGCTGGTTGTTGCCCTGCCACTGGCGTCCCCTGTAGGCAACCCTGGATTGATTTCTGCCTCTTGAACGCCTATTCCTGCCTCTCTGTGCTTTAGAGGAGTCTGGAAAGGACCAATTTTTGGAGGGCCAGTTCCTGCTAAACCTTGGAGGTTGGACCTGTAAGAAGTCTTTCACTGTTTGTACAGATTTTGCCTTCTCTTCCATTTTCTTCAGAACCTGCTGTGCAGGAGAACCAAATAAATTGACCTTGTCCATGGGAGCATCTAATAGTTTTGATTTGACATGGTCCGGCAAGGCCTGTTCTTTCAACCATGCATGCCTTCTGATAACTGTGCCAGTCATGGCTGATCTAAAGGAAGCCTCCAGTGCATCATAGCCGCATTTTAAAGAATGGTTACTAACTTGTTGAATGTTATGCACCATTTCCTGAACATATTTCTTATCTAAAGGTTCATCAGAGGACAGCTTCTTAGTTAACTGATCAAGCATAAACTCCTGATATTGGATCATATGAAATTGACAGTTCAAGGCCCTAGCTGACAGAGTAGCAGAGGTGTATACTTTTTTACCCCATCTCTCTAAGGACCTGGATTCCCTTTCAGAGGGGAGGGGATTTTTAGCAGAGGTAGGTGCTACTGCCTTAGGCCCCTGGGAGATAGTCTCGGGATCTGCAAAAGGAGCCTTGTATAAATGGTGATGTGTGTCCGGGACCCTGTAGAACCTATCGGGCTTAGCAGGGGCTGGAGGTAAAGAATCAGGACTAGTACAGACATCATTAAATGCATCATCTACAACAGAAAGAACTGGAGGTATAGCTAAAGGCCTATGCTGTGGTAAATGCAAAAAGGTCCTATGCCTCTTCCTGGAGTCTGAGAAATCTTGGCCCTGCCACTGAAATTGTTCCCTCATGGCATGTAAGGTTTCCCCAAAGGAAAATTCCTCAGGTGGAGAGGCAGAAGGAATTGACTCTTCAGCATCAGAGTCTTCGTAAGGAGAATAAGGAGCCTCTGGAGGGTCTGTATTGTCTGAATCATCAGAGGAATCATCCGTGGACACGGGCTCAGGGGGCTCTGCTCTAGGTCTCTTCTCTGGAGGTGGATGAGAGGCCCTGTCTGGATGAGGTTGGGATCCCCTTATTAAAGAGATGAGATCCTCTGCCAGAGAAAGCATTTGGGAACTGGAGCTGGGCCTGTGAGAGGGGGGCTTAACAGGCCCAGTCTTAGTAGCTTTGGCTGCTTTAGCCCTGGCAAAAGCCTTAATGGACATGGCTGCAGGAGGCCTAGCAGCTCCATGTGCAGGGGTTGATACATCCAAGGGAATAGTGTCCGATAATTCCTGAGAAACCACAACAGCAGGTTGGATTTCCGAAGCCGATTCTGCCAGGTTAGAAGAGGCCTCGGTAGAAGGCATGGTTTCGGCTGAGGAAAGGACCGCTTGCTCGGTTTCGGCCGAAACCGAGACACTCGCGGTTTGCTTAACCGCGGTTTTGGCCGAAACCGCGGACCGCGAGTGTCAGTCCTTTTCTTTGCGTTTTTGGGTAATTTGTGTAGTCGGAGGATCCGACGGCATAATATACGCAAAATCAGAGCCGAAAAACTGCTCAGCAAACTCCGACCGATGTCTAAGCGTCCGTCGGTTAAAAGAAGCACAGGCTAGACAAGCTGCTACGTTGTGGTCTGGGCCTAAACAAGGTAAGCAGTAAGAGTGGAAATCTTTATGAGGTATTTGTTTCCCACAAGTTAAACAGTTATTCACTTTTTCTGACATTGGCTGAGGCAAGAAAGAGTCCCCAACGGGGTACTTAGCTTTTTAGAAGTCTTCAAAGTAGTATTCGGTAGTAGTAATCTCTGGATCTGACCGACCGGCACTTGCCAACAGCTTCTGCTTCGGGCGCCACGCGGCAAGAAAGACTGAGGAAAATGGCGTCGGCTGATGCCTTTATACCCGAATAACTGCAGCTATGACGTCGGGTGAAGTGCGACACCAGCCGAGGCCAGACCCAGACTTTGGAATCCGGCCGACCGAAGGGCTGCATGACGACAGGACAACCCCATTTGTAAGGACTGCAGATGCATCCTTGAAGGACATCTGGACACATCCACCAAGGCCAATCACAAGGCCATCTTCACATATGTCTGCAATCTCTGAGGCAACAAACCAACCCACCCTGTAATGGTGGCCAATCACACCACCTACACACACAACATAGCTATAGCCAACCTGCTGCAGATAGGTTTAGGGCAAGCACCACTCCCTGGCTCAGCATCACTATAGGTGGATATGCACAGCACCCACACTCCTCCCCTCATAACCAGTGAGCATGTACATATTTTGCCTACTGAAAGGCAACAAACGTAAGTATCCGGGTCTATATTAGCTTATCAAAAGCTGAAAAGAGCAAACGCTCTTTGATCAAACCCTAAACGAACAACCTAAATAGCGAAGACACAGAACAGCGATTTTTTTTCTCAGGGAAAAAAATTTTTGTTCCGCAAAACAAAAAAAAAACAAACAACAAATGAAGACACAACATAAAGTGGGGGGCTTCGCTCCCACACACCTCGATGTGGGGGACTGTGCCCACTGACACCCCCCCCCCCACTTAAATATACCAACTCCGAGATCGCACCACAGTGGATGAAATGGCAAACTCACGAAAACGGACCAGCAATTTTCTTCTCCGGGAAAAAAAAACGCTGTTCTGTCTTTGCTATTTAGGTTGTTCGACGTATAGGGTTCAATCAAAGAGCATTCACTCTTAAGAGCTTTCTATAAGCTGATATAGAACCAGGTATCCATGGCACCTGATAACATCCCTGTCTGCATCCTACATGAACTCAGGCATGTTTTCCCATATCCATTACACACTGTGGTCACACCAAGCATTGGCACCATCCACACCCCATCCACATGGAAGATGGTGAATGTCATCCCTCTAAACAGACATAAATGAGGCGTTCAGGATTACGGAATCAATTAGCCCTCATTGGGGAGAATATGACACTCCAGGACCAGCAGTACAATGCAAGCAGAGGCAGTGCTGATACATTACAGAGGTATAGTGTGGTTGTGAGTGGTGGCTACTGGTAATGCAATGTAGCTGTGCAGGTTCTGTACATACTGTTGCCAAATGTATGAGGTCCTTGTGATGTGCCTCCCTTTTTTGTCTTCCAGGTGCAATGTTGCATCAGCAAAGGTCATATTTCTCAGCAGCTGAGATGAATATAATCACAGAAGCCATACTACAGAACCATGCCATAATGTTTGGCTGGAACCAGCAATATCTGCAGGAGAGGACTGGCATGTGGGATGACCTTGTCCACAGGGTAAAAGAGGTCAGCCTGCACGCATGTACATACGAGCAAGTCTGGCATTGTGAAAGTGACCTCATATGTTATGCCTGGCAAAGGGCTGCTACAGTGGCGAGGGACCGCACAGCCAAAGGTGTGGGCCTGGCCATGCAGCCCCACTGACAACCACCAGGGAGCTTCTCAGGTACCTTGGGCACCCATCCCAGTACATCATCAGAGTACAGACCCCCCACAAACTGGCAGTGTGTGGCACCCAGACAATGGACGAGGAGTGTGCAGGTAAGGCCCCAGTGTAGATTACTAGACTAGTGTAGCAAGCATACTTGTAATTGTAGAGTATCTACATGCATGTGTCAGGTCAGATTGCAGTTGTGGATGAGGTTTCCTAATGCACAGACAAGCACATATATGATAAAGGACGGCAAATTGTGTAGTATTACGGGGTTGTACTGAAAATTTGCAGACATGTTGCATCCATCCTGTACCAATAACACATGTGGGTCTGCTGACAATAATTCCCCCCAGAACTACCAAGGTCCATCTGGTCTGCATGTGGGATGGCAGCCTGCAGCTGGTGAGTATGCAGTTGTTCTGTTGTGGTTTGCCAATACCTCACGCATGTGAAGGTCATGCAATGTTACCATGCACACAACTGTCACTCATAGTCATGCTTTATGTGCACGTTCACTTGTGTTTGGGTTAACTGCATACTTCACAGTGGTCACCACATGGACATATCTGATGATAATGTAACATCCCTGCAGCATACCTCACAACCTGTCAGTGCATAACTTCTGTACAGAGACCAGCAAAATGGGGGACAAATGGCCTAAGGTAGGACACGTGTCAAACATTACTGTCATATAGTGGATACAAACAGTGTACACACCCCTGTTAAGATGCCAGGTGTTTGTGATATATATATATATATATACACACAAATTGAGACCACACTATGTCAGTCCACACCTTTTCCAAATTGCAGTGTGACCTATGACATGAACAGTTCACCTGCAAAACCAATCAATCTGTCGGGAGCAAATATGGAGTACACAAACCTGACAAGCTGGATGCATATGTGTGCACACCCTTCAAATAATATGTTATTGCAGCAGCTTGTGATTTACTGACAGTACACATTCTGCTTGGGTACACACCTGCTATCAAGTAAAGGCACTCTGAGTAACACCAACTAACAGCCTGCTGTCCAAGTAGGATAATTATGACATTTGTTCAGTTGCCTGCAGCAGCAACAGACATGGCTTGCAGACAGCTGACAAAGCAGCAAAGGGATCTCGTATTTGAAAGATATCCGTCAAGAGTAGGGTACAAAGTACAGTTGTGTACACTTACCATAAATGTAGATGTTAGAGTGTATTCACTGTCGCAGTCATTACATTTGGGTTATCCTGCTGGCAGGCTGCCCTTAGTCGGCCTGAATTCCAAAGACTTGGGTCCTGCACCGGTTGCTGCTGCTTCTTCCCTGACGTCAGATCGTCAGGGATATAAAAGATGCAGCCGACGCCATTTTATTCCGTTTTTCTTGCCCCAGATGTCAGGTGCCCCCAAAAGGATAGGCTAAATTTATGTAAATTAAACATACATGCACCAGAAATAAGCTTTTCCTTCATCTATAGGCAAATACACCACCTAGGTTGTATAGATTAGAGAAGTAAAGATAAGTTCCAGCAAAAATAAGGGGGATGGCGGGTGGGTAACCTAAACTGCAACAGTGAACACACTTGAACATCTACATTTATGGTAAGTGCACACAACTGTACTATATTCTTCGTGTTTCACTGTTGCAGTCATTACATTTGGGTCGAGTCCCAAGGCTTTGGTTGGGAGGCTGGAGCTAAACACCATTAGGAGCGGCTATGAGGCCCTGCAGAACTGCAGTGGCAAAGCCTGCCCTGGATTTAGAGTAAAGAGGCAGATTGTAATGTTTTGTAAAGGTATGCAGTGAACTAAAGTAGCAGCCTCTAAAATGTCTTTGGTTGGTACTCCCCTGAGAAAGGCTGCCGAAGTGGCTGCAGCTCTGGTTGAATGTGGCCTAATGCCCTTAGGCACTGGTTTGCCATGCTGTGAGTAGCAGAAACGAATGCAGTGACTTATCCACTTTGAAATAGTCTGCTTGGAGATCGCCTTTCCTTGTGATGCTGTGGCATATGCCACTAGTAACTGTTCTGTCTTTCTGAAAACTTTAGTTTGTCCAAGTAGAATCTAAGTCGTCTGTGTACGTCCAAAGAATGCAGAATTTTCTCCCCCTTGTTCTGTGGATTTGGATAAAAGGTTGGCAAATGAATAGTTTGGCTAACGGCTACACTGGATACCACCTTAGGCATAAATGTAGTATTTGTTCTCAGGGAGTCCCTGTCTGGATAAAAAATGATAAAGGGTTCCACTGCCATGAGAGCCTACAGCTCTGAAACTCGTCTTGCAGAAGTTATTGCTAGGAGCAGAGCTGTTTTCCAAGATAAGAATTTTATATCTGCAGTAGCAGCTGGCTCAAAAGGAGGTAAGGTGAGTTTTTCCAAGACATAATTGAGGTCCCATGCAGGTATTGGCATTCTCCTTGAAGGCCTTGAGTTTTTGGCTCCTCTGAGGTACTGCCTTAATAAAGGATGAGAAAAGAGTGGTGGCTCTGTATTGTAATGAGCCGAGATGGCAGAGGCATGGATTTTAATTGATGAGAAGGATAGGCCTTTGTCCAGCATCTCAGTTAAGTATTGCAAAATATGAGGAATATTTCAGGCAGCTGTACCAGTTCCTTGAGCTTGGTTCCAAGCGCAAAATCTCTTCCATTTCCCAGCATAGGATTTTCTAGTACTAGGCCTTCTGGCTTCTAAAATGACATCCATCACAGCTTTACTGAGAGGTGTGGCTTGTATGGCTACATTACCAACCATGCTGCTAGGTTTAGGGTCCCGAGTTGGAAGTGCAGAATCTGATTGTTTTGCTGGGACAATAGAGGAGGTATTTGAAGCGAGGTCCAGGCTGGGCATTAGGACAAGTTCCTTGAGGTCGGACACCAGTACTGGAGTGGCCAGGCTGGGGCAATCAGAATCATTTTTGGTTTCTCCTGCCTGACCTTTAGGAGTACCTTGGGGAGGAGAGGTAGTGGAGGAAATGCATATACCGATAGGTTTGTCCATTTGAAAGATAAGGCGTCCACTTTCCAAGCTTGTCTGTGATAAGTCCTTGTGCAGAATCTTTTTAGTTGATTGTTCTGAGGAGACACAAATAGATCTATGTCCAGGTGCCCCCATTTCTTTGTTATCATTCTGAAGACTTGTGGATCCAGGTGCCACTCGTGGGGATCCATGAGGTTTCTGCTTATTTCGTCTGCCAGAGTGTTTTCCTTCCCTGGCAGGAATTGTGCCTGCAGATGGACTTGGTAAGTCAATGCTGTGTCCCATAAAGCCATGGCTAGTCTGCACAGGGGATAAGAATGAGTGCACCCCTGCTTGTTTATGTACCACATGACCATGGTGTTGTCCATCAGTAGTTGTCCCGGATGAAGTAGGTCCTTGAAGGCTGTCAGGGCATTTTGAACAGTTAGCATCTCTTTTTGACTGATATGTAGATGCTTTTGGTTTGTGGACCAGGTGCCCTGAATGCCTCTTCCTGCCATGTGTGCCCCCCCAGGCATAATCTGATGCATCCGTCGTTAGGCTCTGCCTGGCTGGGGATAGTGAGAATGGCTGTCCCTTGTTTTGTAGACAAGCCTTTGCCCACCATCGAAATTCCTGTTGCAGGCAGGGAATTAGAGTAATCATTGTTTCCAGACTGTGGCAATGTTGCGTTCCAAACACTTTTTAGGTATCATTGAATTTTCCTCATATGCAGTCTTGCATATGGAATTAGTAAGATGCAGGATGCCAAGAAGCCCAAAGCCTGCAGAATTTTTCTTGCAGATAACTGGGCCTTTGTTGCCATTTCCTTGAAATAAGTAGTTAGTTGCCTTTGTTTGTCTGGAGTAAGATAAGCCATCTGGGCAGTTGTATTTAAGCTTGCACCCAGGAATATTATCTCTTGAGAGGGTACTAGTTTTGATTTCTTTTTGACTGTGCACCCTAGGCATGTTAAAAGTATTATCACAAACGTCATGTCCTTGTTCTCTGCTTGTATGAGGCAGTCATCCAAGTAAGGATATATTTGTATTCCTCTTTGTCTGCAGTAAGCAATTACTGGTGCCAGGCACTTTGTGAAAACCCTGGGCACAGTAGATAAGCCGAAGGGCAGTGCAGAGAATTGGTAATGCTTTGAGCCAACCTTGAATCTGAGGAAACTTCTGCATGTTTGTCTGATTGGGACATGCAGGCTTGCTTCTTTTAGGTCTAAAGTCACGAGCCAAGCCTTGCTGCCCAGCATGGGCAGAAGCTGCTATAAGGTCAACATCTTGAATTTTGGCATATCCAGGAAAGTGTTTAGAATAGATAGGTCCAGTATTGGTCTCCATGCTTGGTCCTTTCTGGGTACCAAGAACAGTCTTGAGTAAAATCCTTGTCCCTGCTCTTGCTGAGGCACTTGTTGAATAGCCCTCACGTCCATGAGAGCTGCGACTTGTTTTTGAGCCTCTGCCCATTGATTTTTTGGCAGGTCTGGCCAATCGTTTGCCCTTGGTAGGGTACGGAAATGAAACTTGCAGCCTTGAGACACTGTCTAGAACCCATTTGTCCTGGGTTATAATGTGCCAATTTTGAGAAAAAAGTGCTAGTTTTCCCTCTAATGGTGCTGCCAGAAGATAAGTGCTTGGTGCAGGCAGGGGGAAGTCATTGGGACCGTTTCCTGTATGATTGTGATTTGTCCTCTCCACCTTTGGAGATACTCCACTGCTTAGACCTGTAGGATCTTTGCAGCTGTGATCTGCCCCTTTGACGTCTGTCTGAGACTGGAAAGGACCAATTCTTTGTAGGCCAGTGTCTGCTAAATCTAGGTGGCTGTACCTGTAAGAAATCCTTGACCGTTTGCATATATTTAGCTTTGTCTTCCGTTTTCTTTAACACCTCTTCCGCCTTAACACCAAACAAGGTATCATGTTGTAAAGGAGCATTAATAATTTTGCTTTAACATTGTCATGCAGATTTTGTTCATTTAACTAAGCATACCTCCTAATGACAGAACCCGTAACAGTAGCCCTGCAGGAGGCCTCCAGAGAATCAAAACCACATTGCAAAGTATGCTTTCCAACTTGTTCAGCTGCATGCAATAAATCCTGTATTTCTTTGTTTTCTGCACATTCAGAATTTGCCATCATTTTCTGTTTAAGCAGTGTCATGATATATTGCTGATATTTGAGCATATGAAACTGACAATTTAAGGCCCTTATAGCCAAAGTAGCAGAAGTGTAAATCTTTTTTTCCCCATCTATCCATAGCCCTAGAATCCCTATCAGAGGGGGTAGGGTTTTTTGCAGTAGAAGCCTTGATCCCTTTTGGACCCTGAGAAATAGTTTCTGGGTCTGCAGTAGGGTATTTGAAAAGGAATTTATGAGAATCAGGGACCCTGTAGTATCCATCCGGCTTAACAGGAGCTGGAGGTAAAGAGTCAGGGGTCAGACTGGACTCGGAGAACACATCTACAATGTCCAACACAGGTGGAATAGCTAGAGGCCTGTGTTGAGGAAGTAAAAGGAAGTCTCTGAGCCTTTTCTTAGATTCTGAAAAATCTTGGCTCTCCCAGTGGAAGTGCTCCCTCATGGTATGCAAGGTTTCCCCAAAAGAGTAGCCCTCAGGAGGAGAAGCTGAAGGGATTGATTCTTCAGCATCAGAATCCTCATGGGGGGAAGAGAATATTCCTGATCAGAAGAAGAATCAGAAGAAATGGAAACCTGATCTGAAGATTCATAGTCTGTCTCTTGCCTAGGCCTCTTATCAAGAGGGGGATGGGAACCCCTGATCAAGGTAATTAAGTCTTTGGCCATTTTGAGCATCTGTTTTTTGGGCATGGAGGCCTGTCCTTGTGGCTGGTGAACTTGCTTCTTTGTCTTTAAAGGTGTTTTAGTCTTTGACGTCGGTTTAATATATAATTGTTTAGGTCTGACTACACCCTCAGAAGCCAATGCCTGCTCCGTGGCTCCAGACCCATCTGAGGGAATAATCTCCGAGGCTCCAATACCTTGAGTTTCCTGCGGCCTGGCCGACTCCACGTGGGAGTCGGTAGCGGCCTGCGACTCTAAAGTAGTGGGTGTCAGAGGCTGCGAAAGCGCCTCACTGAGAACTGGCGACTGGCTTAGAAGAAGCTTTGTCGTCAGTTTTGGACCTCGGTTGCCTGTCTTTCTTTGCGTTTTTTTGTGAACTCCGGTAGTCGGATGACTATCCAACAAGATTGTATAATTAAATCTTCACCCAAAATGGCTTCATGCAAAATCGTACCGACGCTTAATAGTGCGTTGGTTAAATCTAGCACAAAACCAACAACTAGCAATGTCGTGGTCAGGGCCTAGGCAAGGAATACAGTAAGAATGAAAGTCCTTATGAGGGATTTGCTTCCCACAAGAAATACAATTAACTTTTTCTGACATCGGTCTGGAGCAAGAAAAAAGTTTCCCCAACGGGGTACTTAGCTTTTAATGAAGACTTCGGATCTGAAACTCGAACACGAAAATCTCAGGAGTCGGCCGTCCGGCACTTGCAAACTGCTTCAGCTTTGGGCTCCACGCGGCAAGAAAGACTTAATAAACTGGCGTCGGCTGCATCTTTTAAACCCCTGAAGACCCGACATCAGGGAAGAAGCGACAGCAACCGACGCAAGACCCAAGACTTTCGAATTCAGGCCAACTGAGGGCAACCTGCCAGCAGGATAACCCAAATGTAATGACTGCAACAGTGAAACACGAAGAACATCAGCATTACCACAGCACTGCATACACCATGGAACACAGTGGAGACAGTTGTCAAAAGGTGGATTGAATATGGGACAACACAGTGCTGTTGAAAAGAGCTTTACATCCCTCCAAAAATGATGACAAAACATGTCAAGACCTGGACAGGGAGGCTGCCAGGGGACATACAACACTGAGGGAGGTGCAGGAATTTCTTGCTAGCACTGGTGTTGTGTACTACCTGTGGGGAACACTCTCCCATATTCTGCATACATCTGGCCCATGGGGTAGGGAGAGAAAATGGAAGCATTTCCCCACACCAGAAAACATCCAGGGGTGGATACAAATTGCAATACAGCACATCACGTCTCCAAAAGGCATGTGTGAAAATGTGTCATGGTGCAATGAGAGTATGGATCAACCTCACAGCCACAATACAAAAAGGTATGCATGGTGCACAAGCAAAGCCTCCCATTACCTGAAGGCCATTACCAAATAACAATTACCTAAGAATGGCTCTACCTGAACACACCCATGGTTATGGATTGGCCCAGCCAGAGGCTACACCTACACCCGATAGTAAAACACCATTGTGACCTGATGAGGGCTGAGCACATGAGCTGCCCATGCAATCTGACAGAGTTGGGTGACCTTTGCATGGAAGAGTGGCCAAATAATGCCAAGTCAAGATATGCCATACCTTCACAAGATGAGTGAATGCAGTAAGTCACTTACAAGGTGCTTCAACAAAGTATAATTTTAAGGGTGTGCACAATCATACAATAACCACATTGTACATATTGCAGTCATTATATTTTACACGTAACACGTGTTTATCGATTGGATTGCACAGTTCATATGTCACATGAACGGTGGGTAACGTATTTGAATGCATTACTGCGGTCTCATCTTGTATAGTAAAAGAACATAGCATATTAACCGGGCTGTGTACACTTATCATATCCACTGTAAGCTTAGAAGGTTGGTGGTATAACAGGAATCGTGTGACCATACATTTACTGCTGGTTTTGGAGGTCTTACACTCAAATGTATGCTATTAATTAGTGATGCCACTCCTCAGATCATCCCACTTATGTATCAGAGAAGCACAGGGGTTATGAGAAATAGAGCAAACATATGAACCAGACTTCTACACATCCTGTGTGGATCTGTAGAGTTGTGAGGCATGTGGTGTAGTAGTTGACACTGTGCTATACAGGTGAACATCAATGATGTGTACCAAGGGTGCAGTTCTGTGCTGGGGAACAGCCATCACATACTAACACTAATCACGTATCCCAGAGCTCTATATTGTTAGTTACTTGTAGTAAAACTGTCTGCAATGCATGATGTTGAGGGCCATGTGTCATGCAAATCACCATTTGGGCAATGTGTGGTCTATGTAACAGATTTCTGCCACCTCACTTGCAAGTGTGTGTGTGTGTGTGTGTGTGTGTGTGTGTGTGTGTGTGTGTGTGTGTGTGTGTGTGTGTGTGTGTGCGCACCAGCCAATGTCAAAGTACAGGTATTAATGTACATATGTTGTTTTCCCCACACAGGTGGCAATGGGGTTTAGGGTCCCCCCTTTTGGAAACTGATGTCATTATCTGTGCAGACTCTGATGATGATAGGAATAGTGGGGTACAGGTGGGGTTGTCAGGGGATGCATCTGTGCCATTGGTTGGCATCCCACTCCTGTCCACACCATCCCCACACACTGACAATGCCCACAGATACCCAGTCACCAGTGGCCACAGATGATGGACAGTTGGCAGGTGGTGGCATTGAACAGCCTAGTGTGGTGACTATGGCAGGTGTGAGTGTAGACACTGGCCATAGCCAGAGTGCAGGCGAGGTCCCACACAGGCAGATGGACAGGGGTGCACAGAAGGAATCACTAGATACATGTTCTGGGCTGTCATGAATGCACAGGCACATAATGAATGCCACAACACAAATACTCAGTGTGGAGGATTCAACTCTGTCTGATTTACATGGTGACATACATGACCTTATTGAGAGCACACGTCAAAATACTGAGGTCATGAAAATACGGTGGGGTGAGACCTTGGCAATCCTCGACTGTAGCATGTCTGTGCTAGAGCATGTGGTGGGAGATGGGCATTGGCCACATGGAAGCAGGTAATCACCAACAACAGCCGATATTCTATGGGGCCCATGCACCTTCACAGTCCCTTAGTGGCAGTGACAGCAGCACTACTGAAGGGGGGGTTGCTGTCCACATCACACTGGAGCAGGCCATGACCACATGGTCCTGTCCAGTCCTGTCAGGTGCACAGATCCAGTAGACAGCAGTCACCATCAGGAAGGAGTACTGCATCTAACCTTGGGCCTGGTGGTGCCAGTGATATCCCTGGCAGTACCAGTTCCAATGTCCATGCCTGGAGATGGTGACCTGGACACCCTGCCACTTAATGTACACAGCTATGCTATCAGACATACCCTTGTGTAGGCTAGCCAAATGGCATGACTGTGTGCATACATACCTACACACACATCTGTATCACAGGCAGGTCACCTCCAGACACACACAGCACCTCTGCACAGTCCATCTATTGGATACCCCTCCAAACACATACATGATGACAACCATATGGCCCAGCCTAGGCATCTGGCAAACCCACACCACACCCTGTGCATATGATACCTGTGCCACATCCCTGTCATCCATACCATTGATGCAGGCACATGCTAATATGGGTCTGATGCACAGGGTGAATATAGTACAGTGTAGCTATGCAATACTATGTAAGGTGCTAACTGCTTGGATTTGTTATGGGTACACATACAGGTGTATGTACCTTATTAACCAGGATACATTATTGATGTTAGTACCACTAACTGAATGTAGTCTGACATGCTATATTCTGTTTGTGTTCCAGGTGTCTGTAGGCTGTGGCCCTTGCAGACATACCCAAGGGGGAGTATGGCAGACTGGGAATACACAGACAGTGTCATAGGCAATGTACTGCTTTATATGTACATGTACCAGGTGTGTATGCATGCAACAGTATGTGAGGGACACTGTTGTCAGACAGTGTGACCTTGCATACATACCCCTTGTCATAGACAGGTAGCTCAGTGTTATGTACTACCACAGGCACATACATATAGAATAGGTTACTGCAGTACTGTCAGCAGGTGCTTCACAAGTGTAGCCATTACATTAACTGCAACAAATTCACCAGTCAACACCTGTTGGTCCTGCCATTTCTTCACCACACACTCAACCCTGATGCAGTTGATGAGGGCATGTATGATACTGTGTATGACAGGTCTGTGGTATGTATTCTTGAGTCCACCGGGTGGAACAGGGAGATACAATGGTATATCCTTTGCATGCACACAGTAAGGACTGACACGGGATGCGCACACAGTAACAAACACAGTTGGCAATACACAGATTAGTAAACCTACATTTCCACCATTATGTACTGTACTACTACATACACATTACATGCCACACATAGATTATGTGCATGGGACATAGCACACTACCTCTTACAACATGTAATGTTCTGAATGCCTCCATGGATGGTGAGATAACCCATCAGACATAGGATGTGGAGTCATGTAGTGCTCCTACAATCCTGGACGAGTGATAGTGTAGCGGACATATCAGCATGATGTTTCAGGCAGGTATAATGCATGATCCTGACATGTGTCACTACCCTCACTGTGGCCAATTTGGCAACAATATCACATACATGGGCAATGTGAAGACTCACAGACCACATATAGTTTGCCAAAAAAATGTCTATGCTTGTTTACTGTAGTTCCTGTAACTAGTCTAGTCCAGGTACAGCTTTGATGCATCCAGGACTGTTTGTAAGCGTCTGAGTGGTGCCAAAAAGTCTGTTCTTCAGTTGTTCCCTTAAATCTGCTACTTCTCTCCTCTCTTGCACTTTTACTAGCGTATTAGTCTAACACTTTACCAGTCTTCTTGTAGCAATTATTTTAGCACACAAAACTGCTACGAGCACTAAGTATTCTACAAGGAAATAGCTCCAGTACTTATAATTAATGCCCACCCCTCCAAGCATGTCTAAAGATCAGGTATTTGTGGTTTCTCCTATTAACCTGGTGAACTTGGGCATACTGAGGCAATGTAGCAACTGCCTCATGTACACGGACAACCCTCTCCTCTTAATTTCCAGCACCGAGACTTGTGAGAGATGCACTTGTATATCCAACTTGGGAGCCACACATTCTCCAACCAAGACCGAAATAGCTGGTCAAGAGGAGAAGGTCAACACTTGCACCATACCACATGGAACACAGAGCCCTCCAAAACACACACCAGCACTGCCTTCACATAAAAACACAAACCACACAACCATCTTTGCGGAGGCTCTCATTACAAATCTACCCAAACAGCAGAGGCCTCCAAGGCAGAAACACACCACCACCAAAACACAACACCAATCACGAGACACAATTATCCTAAACAGTGTGCCACTCAGCCAAAGCTCCTACAGCAAAACAGCATGCCCAACACACTAGTCCTAGGTGACTCGATAGTGAGGCATACTGATGTCCCACTCACTAGGTTGAATAAGTAAAAAGTAACAGTCAGCTGCCAGGATCTGCTACATAACACACGTACTCAGGTCTCTCAACAACAGGTACAAATATGCCTTTGTCATTGCACATGCGGGTGTGAATGACCCGAGACATACCTCCCTGGGCTATATGAAAAGAGACATGGAGTAGCTCTTGGATTATGTAGCCCAAGTGAGTATGACCCTAGCCCTAAGCAGCATCCTACCATCACCCAGAATGATACCACAGTACAAGCAGTAACTGACTGATTTCAACAATTGGCTAAGTTTCTGGTGTCATTCCAAGTGGATACACTGTCTGCCTGAGATGGCATGATTGACAGACCTTGATGCTTTACGAGAGATGGCCTGCATCTGTTAACCCTGGTCTTCCGGATACTGGCCAAGGCTCTTGCCACCCCTATAGTGCCTTTATAAGCTGTGTTCCAAAGACCAAATTACGAACAAGACAGCTACAAACAAATGCAATCTGAGGGTCATGCTGCTCAGTGCTAGAAGTGTAAATCTCAAAATGCACTCGCTCGAAGCACCCCTTAAAATGGAGAACATCGACACTTGTGCTTTAACAGAGTCCTAGTTCAAAGCAGCAGAAAGTACCCCTGCACTACCAGGATAGAACTCATTCCACACCTTTCGGCCCAAGAACATGGACCAAAGCTCCAAAGGCAGTTGTGTTTCCACATTCATAAAGGATGCACACACATCCAGATTGGTAGCCCTATACATAATGCATCAGAGATAGTTCAGGTGCACCTAACACTGGGTAAGACAGTGATTCAGGTCATAGCCTGCTATAGGTCCCTAACCATGCCCCAAGACCCACACTCCATGTTCCTAAGCACCCTGGAGAATATTAGGGTCCAACCTAACACTCTCATACTGGGCGACTTCATCTACCCCTTCATTAACTGGGAAAACTACTAATGTACCAATGCACTTGCCCAATGTTTCCTGGAATGCATTAATTCCAATGACCTGGACCAGCTCATTTGTACTTCAACTAGAGGTAGCGACATCCCTGACCTGGTCATTACTAACATGGGCAACCGTTGCTCTACACCAACAGTCAACTCCTCCCTGGTTAGACCTGACCACAAACTAATCACCTTGGAAATTCCCATCCCTCCCACCCACCTGCAAAGGTAACCACCATGAAAAACCTCTCCAAAGCTAACCTTGGGATCTTAAATCAGAGGTGGCTAACTACGGTACCCATGCAAATGGAGAATAGGTGCAGGACCGCTATATCATACCCCAATGCACTGTACGAACACTGACACAAATGCATGGATCTCGCCTACCCAATAGAACCAAGACACTCTCCTCCAAAAAAGGAAGCCAATCTGGTGCTATCCAGCAACAAATAAACTCAACAACAGAAAAAAGAAACTGATGCGGAATAAGGTGAAGTCCCTAGACTGGAAAACCTCCCTTATCACCCTCAACAAAAGGCTGAGATCCCTCAACAAATCCTCTACAGCTAGCTATTAAAACAGAATTGCAGCAGCTAGTAAAGACGACCACAAGGCCTTCTATAGTTATGTAAAGAATCTCCATGGAAATATCCAGATTTGCTCTGAGTTGCTGCACAATGGTACCTTCTATGCCAACCCAACAGATATTGCCAATATACTGCCAATTTACCCTTCTCTCCCCCACCAAAAGACCAATCACAATACCATTAGATTGCCAGGCACCCAGCATTACTGCTGCACAGGTTAAAAAGTACAGTTGTGTACACTTAGCATAATTGTAGATGTTTGAGTGTATTCACTATTCACTGTTGCAGTCATTACATATGGGTAATCTGCTGGCAGGTTGCCCTCAGTTGGCCTGATTAACAAAGTCTTGGGTCCTGCTTCAGTTGCTGTCCCTTCTTCCATGACGTCAAGTCGTCAGGGGTATAAACCATGAAGCCAACGCCATTTTCATCAGTTTTTCTTGCCCCAGATGTCAGGTGCCCCCCCCCCCAAATGTATGTATATATTATATATGTATATAACTTAAAATACAAATATACCTCCAAACAAAAGCAAATACACTAAAAAGGCTTTTAAGCATATTAAAAGAAAAAAGAGGTATAGTAAGAAAAAAACAGGGGGCTGGAGGGTGGGTAACCAGGACTGCAACAGTGAATACACTAACATCTACATTTATGGTAGGTGTACACAACTGCACTATGTTCTTCATGCTTCACTGTTGCAGTCATTACATTTAGGTAGATTCCCAAAGCTATGGTTGGGAGGATGGATTTATACAGAATTAGGAGCAGCTATAAGGCCCTGCAGGACAGCAGTAGCAAAGCCTGCTCTGGATTTAGAGAAGAGGTAAACAGTAATGTTTGGTGAACGTATGAACTGAGCTCCAGGTAGCAGCTTCTAGAATGTCTCTGTAGGAACCCCTCTGAGAAAGGCTGCAGAAGTAGATGCAGCCCTGGTGGAATGAGGTCTGATCCCCTTGGGGACAAGTTTACCATGGTGCACATAGCAGAAAGGAATACAATGGCTTATCCATTTAGAAATGGTCTGCTTTGAAATAGGTTTTCCCTCTGCCCCTGCAGCAAATGCCACCAGAAGTTGCTCAGATTTTCTTAGAGGTTTTGTCCCATTTAAGTAGAATCTAGGTTTGTCTGTGCACATCCAATGAATGCAGAATCCGCTCACCCTTGTTCTGTGGATTGGGAAAAGAAAGTTGGAAGATGAATGGTCTGATTAAGAGCCACACTGGATACCAACTTAGGCATGAAAGATGGATTGGTCCTGAAAGCCACCCTGTCCGGATGAAAAATAATGAAAGGCTCCACTGCCACAAGAGCCTATAATTCTGAAATCAGTCCAGCAAAAGTAACTGCTAAAAGAAAAGCTGTTTTCCAGGAGAGAAACTTTAAATCTGCAGTAGCTGCTGGCTCAAAAGGAGGTAGAGTGAGTTTTTCCAAAACAAAATTGAGGTCCCATGCAGGAGCTCTCCTGGGAAGTCTGAAATATTTGGCCCCTCTGAGGTACTGCTTTAGCAGAGGATGAGAAAAGAGGGGAGGTGTGTTGTAATGAGCTGAAATGGCAGAGGCATGGACTTTTATAGAAGCAAAAGATAGGCCGTTATGAAGCATCCAAGTTAAATATTGCAAAATCTGAGTAATGTTGGGCATTGCTGTGCTTATTCTTTGAGCTTGGTTCCAGGCACAGAATCTTTTCCATTTGTCCGCATAAGATTTTCTAGTACTAAGCCTTCTAGCCTCCAAAATGACATCCATCACAAGTCTGCTGAGAGAGACAACAGGTGAAATTAGTTGATTAACCATACTGCAAGATTCAGAGCTTGGAGCGGAGTGTGCAGAATTTGATAGTTCTGCTGAGACAGTAGGTAAGGTGTCAGAGGGAGGTACCACGGAGGAAGGTGTGACATTGCGTAGGAGCAGGTATCAGTGCTGGTGAGGCCAGTCTGGAGCAATCAGTATCATTTTTGGTTTTTCCTGTCTGACTTTTAGTAAGACCTTGGAGAGCAGAGGAGGAAAGGCATAGACTGATAGGTTTTTCTAGCTGAAGGACAGAGCATCCACTTTCCAAGCTTTTTTGTGATGAATTCTTGTGCAGCATTTGTCCAACAGATAATTTTGGGGTGAGGCGAAAAGATCTATGTCTAGTCTTCCCCATTTGTGTGTCAACATGCTGACGATTTGTGGATCCAGTTATTCGTGTGGTCTATAAGAATTCTGCTTAGTGCTTCTGCCAGAGTATTTTTCTTTCCTGGAAGGAATTGAGCTTGTAGATGTATTTGGCAAGCAAGGCTGTGCTCCACAATGCCATGGCAAGTCTGCAAAGGGGGTAGGAATGGGTACCCTCCTGCTTGTTTATGTACCACATAACTGTGGTGTTGTCTGTCTTCATCAGTAGTTGTCCTGGATGAAGACAGTCCTTGAAGGCTGTCAGAGCATTCTGTACAGCTAGCATTTCTTTCTGGTTGATTTGTAGGTGCATGTGATTTGGTCTCCATTGGCCCTGAATGCATCTCCCTGCCAGATGCACCCCCCAAGCATAATTTGATGCGTCTGTAGTCAGGGTTTGGGTGGCATGGGGCGGAATGAATGACAGTCCCTTGTTTTGGTGGCAGGCCTCTGCCCACCATAGGAACTCTAGCTGCAGGCAAGGAAGGATAGAAATCATTGTTTCCAGGCTGTGACAATGTTGACTCCATAAGCTTTTTAGGTACCACTGAAGTTTCCTCATATGCAGTCTTGCATATGGAATTATTAGGATGCAGGAGGCCATGAACCCCAAGGCCTGCAGAATTTGTCTTGCAGATAGCTGGGTTTTTGTGGCCACCTGTTTGAAGTCAGTCATCAACCGAATTAGTTTTTCTGGTGTAAGGTAGGTCATCTGGGCAGTTGTATTTAAGCTTGCACCCAGGAATGTAATTATTTGAGAGGGTACCAGTTGTGATTTCTTTTCGTTTACGGTGTACCCTAGACAAGTTAGAAGTCTTTTTACAAACGCCAGATGTTTTAGAAGGGTCCTTGTTTTCTGCCTGAATTAGACAATCGTCCAGGTAAGGATAAATTTGAATGCTTCTTTGTCTGCAAAATACAATTACTGGTGCCAGGCACTTTGTGAAGACCCTGGGCGCAGTAGATAAGCCAAAGGGCAGTGCAGAGAACTGGTAATGCAAATAGCCTGCTTTGAAGTGGAGGTATTGTCTGCAAGATTCCCTGATTGGGATATGCAGGTAAGCCTCTTAGGTCTAGAGTTACCAACAAGGCATCCTTGCCTAGCATAGGCAGTAACTGTTGTAGAGTCAGCATCTTGAATTTTGGAATATCCAGAAATGTATTTCGAATGGATAAGTCCAGAATTGGACGCCATGATTTGTCTTTTCTGGGTACCAGGAAAAGTCTTGAATAAAAACCTTGTCCCTTTTCTGGTACTGGTTGAATAGCCCCATATTCATGAGGGACATAACTTGTTTCTGGGCCTCTACCCACTGATTTGGAGGCAGATCTGGCCATCTGTTTGGAATTGGCAAAGTGTGGAAATGAAATCCATATCCCTGGGATACTATATTTAAAACCCACTTGTCCTGGGTAATCAGTTGCCAGTTTCGTGCACAAAGTGCCAGTTTTCCCCCCAAAGAGGCGGCCAAAAGGTAAGTGCTTGGTGATTGCAGTGGAAATTCAATGAAACTGTTTACTGTAGGGAGGTGCCTTGTTACTTCCAGATTTGGAGGTGGAGGTGCCCCATTGTTTTGTTCTATAAGTTCCTTGTGACTGAAACCTGGAGCCTTTGGAATGTCTGGGTTTGACCTGAGCGGCTCTGGTGGGTACTGTAAAGGACCGGTTCTTAGTAGGCCAGTGCCTACTGAACCTGGGTGGCTGCACTTGTAGGAAATATTTTACAGTTTGCATAGATTTAGCTTCATCTTCCATTTTAGCTTTATCTTCCATCTTTTTCAAAACGTCTTCTGCCTTATTACCAAATAGACTGTCCTGTTGTAAAGGAGCATCCAACAATTTTGCTTTAACATGATCAGGCAGATTTTGCTTCTTGAGCCAAGCATGCCTTCTTATCACAGATCCAGTTACAGCGGCCCTGCAAGAGGCCTCCAAGGAATCAAAATCACATTGCAAAGTATGTTTTCCAACTTCTTCAGCTGAATGCAATAAATCCTGCAACTATTTTCCACACAGTCAGAAATCAACATCATTTTCTGTTTAAGTAAGCCCATGACATGCTGTTGATATTTAAGCATATGAAATTGACAGCTTAAAGCCCTGATTGCCAAGGTTGCAGACGTGTAAACCTTCTTACCCCATCTATCCAGCGCCCTGCAGTCTCTATCAGAAAGGGTAGGATTTTTAGCAGTAGAAGTCTTAATGCCCTTGGGACCCTGAAAAATGGTTTCAGGGTCAGCAATAGGGTTTTTAAAGAGGAATTTGTGGGAGTCAGTAACCCTGTAATATCTGTCTGGCTTACTAGGAGCTGGAGGCAGGGAATCAGGAGCCATGCTGGATTCTGAGAAAACATCATCAACAATGTCTAGAACAGAAGGTATAGCCAAAGGCCAATGCTGAGGAAAGAGGAGGAAATCCCCAAGCCTCGGTTTAGATTATGAGAAATCCTGACTGTCCCAGTGAAAGTGTTCCCCTTAAGGTATGCAAAGTTTCTCCAAAAGAAAAATCCTCTGGAGGAGAAGCAGAAGGGATGGAATCTTCTGCATCAGAGTCCTCATAAGGTGGAATAGATAATTCCTGATCAGAAGAGGAATCAGAAGAAATAGACACCTGATCAGATGATTCATAGTCAGTACCTTGCCTAGGCCTCTTAGCAGGAGGGGGGTGGGTACCCCTGATCAAGGTAATTAAATCCTCAGCCATTTTGATCATTTGTTTTTTAGGCATAGGGACCTGTGCACGTGGCACAAGCGTCATTTTTTTAGACATAGAAGTTGATTTCGGCCTTAGTTTTGAAGATGGCGTTGGTTTAATACACAAATCTTTAGGTCTGAAAACACCCTCAGAAGCCGGTGCCTGCTCAGCGGCTCCAGACCCATCTAAGGTAGAGACATCCGCGGTTTCAATACTTAAAGTGTCTCGTGGCATACCGGACTCCAAATGGGTCTCAGCAGAGACCTGCGAATCAAAAGTAGTGGGTATCAGGGGCTGCAAAAGTGCCTCACTGACTACCGGCGTCTGGCTTAGGAGAAGCTTTGGCGTTGGTTTTGGACCTCGACAGTCTGTGTGTCTTTTTCTTTGCGCTTTTTAGGTATTCCGGTAGTTGGATTGCTAACAGACAACAATTCTGGATAGTTAAATCTTGAGCCAAAATATTTTGATGCAAAAATATACCGACGCTTATAGTACGTTGATTAAATTTAGCACCAAACCTACAGCAAGGCACATTGTGGTCAGGGCCTAGGCGGAATACAGTACAAATGAAAATCCTTATGAGGTATTTGCTTCACACAAATAATACAATTATTAACTTTTACCGACATCAGTAAAGAGCAAGAAAAAGTTTCCCCAACGGGGTACTTAGCTTTAGGTTTAACACTTCGGTTCTGAAACTCGAAAATGAAAATTTCAGGAGTCGGCCGACCGGCACTTGCGAACTGCTTTTTAGGCATGGGGCCTGGAGATGGGCCCTGTGCAACAGGCCTCTTGGGATGCCTGGCTGATTTGGACTTGGTAAAGGCCTTAATGGAAAAGGAAGATGAGGGTCTAAAGACACCATGGGTGGAAGTGGACCTGTCCACATTAGGAGGCTCAACGCTCACAGTGGCTTCGGTGGTTGTAGTCTGGGTATGGGCCGAGGTACCTGCAGTCTCGGTTACAGAAGACACCGCCAAAGAAGTGTCGTCGGTAGTCAGGGACTGCATAGGTGTCTTGCTGAGAACCGGACCACGTGTAGCCGGTTTTGGCGTGGTGTCGGTCATTGTCCTTGTCCTTGCGTTTTTTGGACAAAATGGTAGTCGGAGTCTCAGACGACATTTTATAATCAAAGGCTTTACCAAAAAGGTGTTGGGCAAACTCCGCCTGACGCTTAATAGTGCGTTTATTGAAAGTAGCGCAAAAGCGACAGCCCGAGACGTCGTGGTCTGGGCCTAAACAAGGTATGCAGAGGGAATGGAAATCCTTATGCGGTATTTGCTTCCCACAAGAAATACAATTGTTAACTTTTTCTGACATCGGTCTGAGGCAAGAAAAGTTTCAACGGGTACTTAGCTTTAAAGACTTGGTTTCCAATTTTCGTAAATTCAGGAGCTGGCCAACGGCACTTGCGAACTGCTTCTGCTCGCACCGCGGCAAAAAAGACTGAAGAAAATGGCGTCGGCTGTGTCTTATATACCCCTGCCTCACTGACGTCAGGAAAAGTACAGTTTTGTACCTACCATAAATGTAGATGTCCGATAGGTATGCATCTGCAGTCATAACATATGGGTTGTCCTGCCTCAGGCAGCCCTTGTGGCGGATTCCAAAGTCTGGGTCTGGCCTCGGCTGATGTCGACTTTCCCGGCGTCAGAGCGTCTGGGGTATAAAAGCATCAGCCGACGCCATTTTCCTCAGTGTTTCTTGCCCCAGATGCCAAGTGCCCTCTAGGAAGGCCAAATTTGGTGGAATGCAATAAATTCCAAACATTTTCCAAAATATATACATATATATATATATATATATATATCTACATTTATGGTAGGTACAAAACTGTACTATGTCCTTCAAGGATGCATCTGCAGTCATAACATATGGGTAGAATACCATAGCCAATCTGGGGGAGGAGGTACTAAGAAAAGGATGGTGTAGTTAAGATACCTTGCAGGACTGCTGTAGCAAAACCTGCTCTGGATCTGGAGTATCAAGGTAAATTGTAATGCTTGGCAAATGTATGCACGGAGCTCCATGTAGCAGCTTCTAAAATGTCCTTGGTAGCCACCCCTCTTAGGAAGGCTGTTGTGGTGGCTGTGGCCCTCGTGGAATGAGGCCTAAAGTTTGCAGGAACAGTCTTTCCATGAAAGGAGTAACAAAATCGAATGCAATTTCCTATCCACTTTGAAATTGTCCGTTTGGAAATTGCTTTTCCTTGTACCCCAGCAGCATATGCTACAAGGAGTTGGTCAGTCTTTCTGTAACTTTTAGTTCTGTCCAAGTAGTAGCGTAGTTCTCTGTGTATATCCAGAGTGTGTAGAAGTTTTTCCCCTTTATTTTGTGGATTTGGGAAGAATGTAGGCAAGTGAATAGCTTGGTTTAAGGATACCCTAGATACCACCTTTGGCATAAAAGTAGGATTGGTTCTCAATGAAAACTCTGTCCTGATGGAAGATAAGAAATGGCTGTACTGCCATTAAAGCTTGTAACTCAGATAACTCTTCTTGCTGAAGTTATGGCCAGAAAGAATGCAGTTTTCCAAGACAGAAACTGTAGATCCGCCGATGCTGCTGGTTCAAAGGGAGGAAGTGTTAGCTTCTTCAGCACAAAGTTGAGATCCCAAGTAGGTAAAGGAGGTTTCCTTGGAGGATTGATGTTTTTGATTCCTCTCAGAAATTGCCTGAGGAGAGGATGCGAGAAGATAGGTGGATCAACGTTGTATTCTGCTGAAATTGCTGAGGCATGAATCTTAATGGAAGAATAGGACAGGCCATTGTGGTACAATTCAGCTAAGTATTAGAATATGTGCCATGCATGCCAATGTCACATCTAAGCCTTTTGCTGTGTTCCAAATGAGAAATCTTTTCCATTTTGCTGAGTATGTCTTCCTTGTGGAAGGTCTGCGGGCTTCCATAATAATGTCCTTTACTGTCTGTGATAAGTTATTCTGAGGAGGGTTTATGGAATTTTCCAGGCAGTTAGCTGCAATGTTTTCAAGTTGGGATGCAAGATCTTGAAATTGTTTTGCGTCAGAAGAAGTGGCCATAGGGGGAGAGGCCACGGTTTCGTCTGTGACATGCTCCTCAATAGTGGGTACCAGTGCTGCCTTGGCCAGTCTGGAGCTATCAGAATCACTCTTGGCTGTTCTGCCCTGATCTTCAGTAAAACCTTGGACATTAATGGGAGAGGTGGGAAGGCATAGACTTTTAGAGCTTTCCAGCTGAAAGAGAGAGAGTCCACCCTCCAAGCTTGTGGGTGGTACGACCTTGAGCAGAATGTCTTCAGTTGATTGTGGGGCGAGGCGAACAGATCTATCTCCGGCTTTCCCCATGCTTGTGTTATGAGGAGAAAGATGTCTGGGTGCAGCATCCATTCGTGTGCATCCATGGTAATTCTGCTTAAGCTGTCTGCCAGTACATTTTCTTTCCCTGGCACGAACTGGGACTGTAGTTGGATATTGAGTTTCAAGCATAGTTCCCATAGATTCATGGCCAGCCTGCATAGAGGGTAGGAATGAGTGCCTCCTTGCTTATGTACCACATGACTGTGGTGTGGTCTGTCCTTATTAACAGGTGGCCTTGATGGAGGAAGGGTTTGAAGGCCTCGATTGCGTGTATCAATGCCAGCATTTCCTTTTGGTTTATGTGCATTCGCAGCTGTCCTTGAGACCATAGGCCTTGGATACATTTGCCCTCCATGGGTGCTCCCCATCCTCGGTCTGAAGCATCCATGGTGATGATTTGTCTTGCTTTTGGTTTGTTGAAAGGTAACCCTCTCTGTTGGACTGGCAGGCTTGAGCCCACCACAGGAATTCCTTTTGAAGGCAAGGAATGATTGGTATCAAAGCTTCCAAACTGTGACTGTGCTGAGACCATACACTCCTTAGGTACCATTGTAATTTTCTCATATGCAGCCTGGCTTGTGGAATTAGAATTATGCAGGATGCCATGTAACCCAGGGCCTGCAGGATTTTCCTTGAAGTTAGCTGAGTTTGTCTTGTCAGATGCATGAAGTAATCCGGAAGTTGTTTTTGTTTTTCTTCTGTGAGAAAGGCCATTTGGGTGGTTGTGTCTAGATCTGCACCTAAAAAGGTTATCCTTTGGGATGGAACAAGTCTTGATTTTTGGATGTTGACTGTGTATCCCAAGGCCTGCAATAGGTGGATGGCACAATCCAAGTCCTTTATCAAATTTCTCTTGTTGTCCGTTTGTATAAGGCAGTCGTCCAGATATGGGTAGATTTGAATCCCCTGAAGTTTGCAGTGTGCAATTACTGATGCCAGGCATTTCGTGAATACTCTGGGCGCAGTAGATAAGCCAAAGGGCAATGCTGAGAATTGATAATGCTCTGATCCTGCAAGAAATCTGAGGTGTCTTCTGCAACTTTGCCGAATAGGGACATGCAGGTATGCCTCCTTGAGATCTAGAGTCACCAGCCAAGACTCCTTGCCCAGCATGGGAAGAAGTTGCTGTAGGGTCAGCATCTTGAATTTTGGCACAATGAGGTAAGTATTCAGTGCGGACAGGTCGAGAATAGGCCTCCATTGATTTTCTTTTCTTGGAACAAGGAATAATCTGGAGTAAAATCCCTGGCCTTGTTCTGAAAGAGGTACCTTTTCTATGGCTTTCATTTGTGTTAAGTTGTTGATCTGCTTTAACGCCTCTGCCCTCTGATTTGGTGGCAGGTTTGGCATTCCGTTTCTTCTTGGCAAAGTGTGGAAGTGGAACCTGTATCCTTTGTCTATTATTTGCAGTGTCCATGTGTCCCTTGTAATGTAATGCCAGTTTTTTGAGAATAAAGAAAGCTTTCCGCCCAATGGTGCTTCCAATTGAGCCCTGGTCGGCGGAATCAAAGGAAAGTCATTGAGTCTGTCCAGGAGTAGCAGTAGTTGTTGCTGTTCCTGTACTACCTCTCTGGTTGGTAGGCTGCCACTGCCGGCCTCTGTAGGAGCCTCTAGCTTGCCCTCTACCTCTGGGACGCCTGTTCCTGCCCCTCTGGGATCTGTCCGAGTCTGGAAAGGACCAATTCTTAGTAGGCCAGTTTCTGCTGAATCTCGGTGGTTGTACTTGCAGAAAGTCCTTAACTGTTTGCACAGATTTTGCCTTTTCTTCAAACTTCTTTAAGACCTCCTGAGCCGAGGAACCAAATAATTTTGTTTTTCCATTTGAGCATCCAGGAGTTTAGCTTTAACATGGTCTGGTAAAGATTGTTCCTTCAACCAGGCATGCCTATGAATAACTGCCCCAGTCATAGCTGACCTACATGAAGCTTCCAGTGCATCATAACCACACTGCAAAAAGTGATTACTAACCTGCTGAGAGTTATGTACCAGATCCTGAAGGGATTTAGGTCAAGGGGTTCAGAAGAGGAAAGCTTCTTATGCAATTCATCTAGCAAATACTCTTGGTACTGTATCATATGAAATTGACAATTTAATGCCCTCATGGAAAGAGTTGCAGAAGTATATACCTTTTTCCCCATCTCTCTAAAGCTCTAGACTCCCTTTCAGAAGGTAGAGGATTCTTGGCAGTGGCAGCTGCAACCCCTTTTGGTCCCTGAGAGATAGTATCTGGGTCTGCAGAGTGGGCCTTGTACAGATGTAGATGAGAATCCAGCACCCTGTAGTATCTATCAGGTTTGGCAGGAGCCGGAGGGAGAGAATCAGGGGCTGTACTAACATCATTGTACACATCATCAATCACATTCAAAACAGGAGGTATAGCTAAGGGCCTATGCTGAGGCAAATGTACAAAGGTCCTTAAATCTCTTTCTAGAATCAGAAAATTCCTGACCCTGCCATTGAAAATGTTATCTCATAGAGTGTAGTGTCTCACCAAAAGAAAACTCTTCAGGAGGGGAGGCCGACGGGATGGATTCTTCAGCATCAGAATCCTCGTAGGCCGAATAAGCCTCCTCCTGGTGATCTGACAACACAGAGCCATCCGTAGACTCATCAGAAGAGTGTTGGTCAGAGGGCTCAGTCCTGGGCCTTTTGTCTGGTGGTGGATGAGAGCCCCTGTCCGGGTGAGGCTGAGAACCTCTAATTAAAGAGATAAGATCCTCTGCAAGGCTGAGGATCTGAGAACTGGAAGAAGGTCTCTGAGAGGTAGTCTTGGGAGGCAAAGCTTTAGCAACTTTAGCCCTGGAAAAAGCCTTAATGGACATGGATGCAGGGGGTCTGGCTGCACCATGTGCAGGAGTAGATTTGTCCAAAGGAATGGTGTCGGACATCTCCTGGGCACTGGTTTCAGTTGGTAGCTCAGTAGCCGACTCAGCCGGGGCCTCCAGGGCCACGGTGGTCGGTTGAGTGGATTCGGTTAAAGTAAGTACCGTGGACTCTGTTTCAGCCGAAATCGAGACACTCGCGGTAGGCCTAACCGTGGTTTCAGCCGAAACCGCGGGCCGCGAATGTCGGTCCTTGTCCTTCCGTTTTTTCACCAAATGCGATGTCGGAGTCTCCGACGGCATCTTATATGCGAAATTAGCCCCAAAGAATTCCTCTGCAAACTCCGACCGACGTCTAAGAGTTCGTCGGCTGAAGGAAGCACAGTCTGAACAGGCCGAGACGTCGTGGTCTGGGCCTAAGCAAGGGAGGCAGTAAGAGTGGAAATCCTTATGAGGTATTTGTTTCCCACAAGTTAAACAATTATTTACTTTATCTGACATCGGCTGAGGCAAGAACGAGTCCCCAACGGGGTACTTAGCTTTTTCGAAGTCTTCGGTAGCTGAATCACAGGATCTGACCGACCGGCACTTGCGAACTGCTTCTGCTTCGGGCACCGCGCGGCAAGAAATACTGAGGAAAATGGCGTCGGCTGATGCTTTTATACCCCAGACGGTCTGACGTCGGGGAAAGTGCGACATCAGCCGAGGCCAGACCCAGACTTTGGAATCCGGCCGACCGAAGGGCTGCCTGAGGCAGGACAACCCATATGTTATGACTGCAGATGCATCCTTTAAGGACATGAAAGCGACAACAACTGACGCCGGACCTAGACTTTGGAATTCGGCCGACCGAAGACCCGCCTGACGGCAGAGAACCCATCTGTGATTACTGCAGCTGTATGCACGATGAACATCTGCTTCGGGCACCGTGCGGCAAGCAAGACTGATGAAAATGGCGTCGGCTGCATGTTTTATACCCCTGACGACCTGACATCATGGAAGAAGGGACAGCAACCAACGCAGGACCCAAGACTTTGTTAATCAGACCGACTGAGGGCAACCTGCCAACAGATTACCCAAATGTAATGACTGCAACAGTGAAACACGAAGAAAGTACAGTTTTGTACCTACCATAAATGTAGATGTCCGAACTGGATAGCATCTGCAGTCATAACAACTGGGTTGTCCTGTCGTCAGGCAGCCCTTCAGTCGGCCGGATTCCAAAGTCCGGGTCCGGCTTCGGCTGATGTCGCACTTCACCCGACGTCATCTCTGTTGGTCTTCGGGTATAAAGGCATCAGCCGACGCCATTTTCCTCAGTGTTTCTTGCCCCAGATGCCAGTAGCCCTCTTGAAGGCTAAAATTTGGATAAATGCCAATGTTTCCAAAAAGATAGAGGTAAACACAAAAATAAGCATGTATGTACATATATACAAACAAATACACCATAAAAGACTCCCCCCACCAGCTAGCTATTAGGAGGGTAAACACCCTAGGAGTACCACAGAGGGGAAGGAGGGAGGGTAATCCTGACTGCAGATGCTATCCAGTTCGGACATCTACATTTATGGTAGGTACAAAACTGTACTATGTCCTTCATGGATGCATCTGCAGTCATAACAACTGGGTAGAATACCATAGCCAACTATGGGAGGAGGAAAAAACTAGATTATGGTGTGTTTAGGATCCCTTGCAGTACAGCAGTGGCAAACCCTGCTCGGGATCTTGAATATAGAGGCAAATTATAATGCTTGGCAAATGTATGCACGGAGGTCCAAGTAGCCGCCTCAATAATGTCTTTGGTTGCCACTCCTCGTAAGAAGGCTGTGGTAGTGGCTGTTGCCCTTGTAGAATGAGGTCTTATGTTCTGTGGAATTGGTTTTCCATGGAAGGAGTAACAGAATTGTATGCAATTTCCTATCCATTTGGAGATTGTCTGTTTGGAAATAGCTTTTCCTTCCCTTCCTGTTGCATAGGCTACAAAAAGCTGGTCAGTTTTTCTGCTACTTTTGTTCTGTCCAAGTAGTAGCGTAGCTGTCTATGTACATCCAAGGTATGCAGTATTCTTTCCCCTCTGTTTTGTGGGTTGGGAAAGAAGGTAGGTAGGTGGATTGTCTGGTTTAAAGACACTCTGGATACCACCTTAGGCATAAATGTAGGATTAGTCCTCATGGACACTCTATCTTGGTGGAAGATTAGGAAGGGTTGTACTGCCATTAGGGCCTGAAGTTCAGAAACCCTCCTGGCTGAGGTTATTGCCAGTAGGAAGGCCGTTTTCCACGATAGATGCTGTAGGTCTGCTGTTGCTGCTGGTTCAAAGGGTGATAGTGTCAACTTTTCTAGCACAAAGTTCAAGTCCCAAGCTGGCAATGGTGGTTTCCTTGGAGGTTTTACATTCTTGATTCCTCTGAGGAACTGCCTGAGTAAAGGGTGTGAAAAAACAGGTGGATCAAAGCTGTATTCTGCTGATATAGCTGATGCATGTATCTTGATGGAGGAGTAGGACAGGCCTGAATGTAGTAGGACAGGCCTGAATGTAGAAGTTCTGCCAGATACTCCAGAATGTTAGGCATATCTATGTTTGACACATCTTTTCCTCTTTCAGTACTCCAAATGACAAACCTTTTCCATTTTCCTGCATAGTTCCTTCTTGTTGAAGGTCTGCGGGCTTCAAGAATAATGTCTTTAACTCTTTGGGAAAGTTCTGGATTAGCTGCTGCTATGTGATGTTCCATGCAGTCAGTTGCAACGTTTTTAGGTTTGGATGCATGATGCTGTAGTTGTTCTGAGTTAACATCAAAGGCATCAGGGGTATTGGCCACGTATTGTTCCGAGACATGCTCCTCAGCAGTGGGTACCAGTGTTGTCTTGGCCAGTTTGGAGCTATCAGGATTATCCTTGGACGTTCTTCCTTGATTTTTAGTAATACCTTGTGTATCAAGGGAAGAGGTGGGAATGCATATGCTGTTAGGCCTTTCCAGCTGAAGGAGAGCGAATCCACTTTCCATGCTAGTGGGTGGAATGTCCTTGTGCAGAATTTTTTGAGCTGGTGATTGAGAGGGGAAGCGAATAGATCTATCTGAGGCATTCCCCATTTCTTTGAGATGATCTTGAAAATGTCCGGGTGTAGCATCCATTCGTGGGCATCCGATGTGGTTCTGCTTAATATGTCTGCTAGAGTATTTTCTTTTCCCGGTACAAATATTGCCTGTAACTGGATGTTGTAGCTGAGTGCCAGGTTCCACAGCTCCAAAGTCATTCTGCATAGGGGGTATGAATGAGTGCCTCCCTGTTTGTTGATGTACCACATGACTGTGGTGTTGTCTGTCCTTATCATCAACTGGCCCTCTTTGAGAAATGGTCTGAACTTTTGGATTGCCAGTTTTACTGCCAGCATTTCTTTTAGGTTGATGTGCAGGTGAAGTTGATCCTCGTCCACAATCCTTGCACGCATTTGTCCAGCATGTGGGCCCCCATCCTAGGTCTGAAGCGTCTGTTGTGATGGTCTGGCTTGCTTGACATCTGCGAAAGGGTAGCCCTGGGTTTGACTGGCATGCTTGAGCCCACCATAGGAACTCCTGTTTTAAGCATGGAATTAGTGGAATTTCTGTTTCTAGGCTGTGTCTGTGTTGGGACCATAAATTCTTTAGGTACCACTGTAGTTTTCTCATATGTAGTCTGGCAAGTGGGACCAAGATTATGCATGATGCCATGAAGCCCAAGGCCTGCAGTACTTTTCTTGCTGTTAACTTGTTCTGTTTTGTTAGTGCCAAGAAGTAAAGAGGGAGTTCTTTTTGTTTTCTGCAGTTAGGAATGCCATTTGTTTTACTGTGTCCAATTCCGCCAAGAATGTCCTTGTTTGGGATGGTATCAGCCTTGAATTTTGCAAATTGACTGTGTATCCCAGTGCTTGTAGCAAGTAAATGACCCTTTGTAAATCTGTTGTCAGCTTGCTTTTGTTGTCCCCTTGTAGCAGGCAGTCGTCCAGGTATGGGTAAATTTGAATTCCTGTAGTCTGCAGTGGGCGATTACTGATGCCAGGCATTTTGTGAATACTCTGGGCGCAGTAGATAAGCCAAAGGGCAATGCTGAGAATTGATAATGCTCTGATCCTGCAAGAAATCTGAGGTATCTTCTGCAGATTGGTCGAATGGGGACGTGCAGGTATGCCTCCTTGAGATCTAGAGTTACCAGCCAACACACCTTGCCCAGCATGGGAAGAAGTTGCTGTAGGGTCAGCATTTTGAATTTTGGGACAATGATGTATGTATTTAAGGTGGGCAGGTCGAGAATAGGTCTCCAACTTTTTTCCTTTCTTGGAACTAGGAATAGTCTGGAGTAGAATCCCTTTCCTTGTTCTGTTGTTGGCACACTCTCCACAGCTCTCATGTTTGCTAACTGCATTATCTGTTGTAGAGCCTCTGTTTTTTGATTTGGAGGTAGATTTGGCATTCCTCTTTTGACTGGTAAAGTGTGGAAGTGGAACCGGTAACCTTGATCTATGGTTTGTAAAATCCACTTGTCTTTTGTGATATAGTGCCAGTTCTTTGAAAATAAGGTTAATTTGCCGCCTAATGGAGCTGCTATTTGCTCCCTGGTAGGCGGATTTAGAGTTAAGTCACTGTGGTTGTGTTGTAGTGGCAGTGGTTGTGTCTGTGCCTCTGTTGTTACCTTGCCACTGTCGTCCTCTGTAGGCACCTCCTCTGGATTGGTTTCTGCCTCTGGAACGTCTATTCCTGCCCCTTTGGGATTTTGTGGAGTCAGGAAAGGACCAATTTTTGGCAGGCCAGTTCCTGCTAAACCTTGGGGGTTGAACCTGCAAGAAATCTTTAACCGTTTGAACAGATTTTGCCTTTTCTTCCATTTTCTTCATTACCTGCTGGGCAGGTGTACCAAACAAGCTGGTCTTATCCATAGGAGCATCTAATAACTTAGCTTTAACATGATCCGGTAAAGCTTGTTCCTTTAGCCATGCATGCCTTCTTATCACTGTGCCAGTCATGGCTGATCTAAATGAAGCCTCCAGTGCATCATAGCCACATTTTAAGGAATGGTTACTAACCTGTTGTATGTTATTTACCATTTCTAATACATATTTCTTATCAATAGATTCATCAGAGGATAGCTTTTTTGTTAACTGATCAAGCATAAACTCTTGGTATTGTATCATGTGAAACTGACAGTTTAAAGCTCTAGCTGAGAGAGTAGCTGAGGTGTAAACCTTTTTGCCCCATCTGTCTAATGACCTGGCTTCCCTTTCAGAAGGAATAGGGTTTTAGCTGTGGTCGCTGCTACTGCCTTGGGACCCGGGGATATAGTTTGGGGGCTGCAAGTGGGGCCTTGTAAAGGTGGTGATGAGTGTCTGGTACCCTGTAAAATCTGTCTGGTTTGGCAGGGGCTGGAGGTAAAGAATCTGGTGCAGAGCAGACATCATTGAAGGCATCATCCACCACAGAGAGAACAGGAGGTATAGCTAAGGGCCTGTGCTGTGGAAGGTGCAGAAAGGTCCTAAGTCTTTTTCTGGAGTCTGAGAAATCCTGCTGCTGCCACTGGAACTGCTCTCGCATGGCATGTAAGGTTTCCCAAAGGAGAATTCTTCTGGTGGGAAGCAGCTGGAATGGATTCTTCAGCATCTGAGTCTTCAAAATTGGAGAAAGGAGCCTCTGGCTGGTCTGTTATGTCTGATTCATCGGCAGAATCAGAGGACACAGGCTCGGGGGGCTCTGCCCTAGGTCTCTTCTCTGGGGGCTGAGAGGCCCTGTCTGGGTGAGATTGAGATCCCCTAATTAATGAAATTAAATCTTCTGCCAGAGTAAGCATTTGTGAACTAGAAGAGGGCCTGGTTGTAGGGGGTTTAACAGGCACTGTTTTAGTAGTTTTGGCTGCTTTAGCCCTGGCAAAGGCCTTAATGGACATGGCTGCTGGAGGCCTAGCAGCACCACGTGCTGGGGTAGAGACATCCAAGGGAATGGTGTCTGATAAGTCAGTGGCAACCACCGTAGTGGATAAAATTTCTGAGGCAGATTCAAGAGAAGTAGCAGGGGCCTCAGTGGTAGTGATAGATTCAGCTGTACTTTGATCAGTTTTCTCGGTTTCAGCCGAAACCGAGACACTCGCGGTTTGCTTAACCATGGTTTCGGCCGAAACCGCGGACCGCGAGTGTCGGTCTTTATCTTTGCGTTTTTTAGTAGTTTGGGTAGTCGGAGGATCCGACGGCATAATATACGCAAAATCAGAACCGAAAAACTGTTCAGCAAACTCCGACCGACGCCTAAGCGTTCGTCGGTTGAATGAAGCACAGGCCGAACAGGCTGCTACGTCGTGGGCTGGGCCTAAACAAGGCAGACAATAAGAGTGGAAATCTTTATGAGGTATTTGTTTCCCACAGGTTAAACAATTATTAACTTTTTCTGACATCGGCTGAGGCAAGAAAGAGTCCCCAACGGGTACTTAGCTTTAGAAGTCTTAGTAGTATTCGGTAGAAGTAATCTCTGGATCCGACCGACCGGCACTTGCGAACAGCTTCTGCTTGGCGCCACGCGCAAGAAAGACTGAGGAAAATGGCGTCGGCTGATGCCTTTATACCCGAAGACCAACAGAGATGACGTCGGGTGAAGTGCGACATCAGCCGAAGCCGGACCCGGACTTTGGAATCCGGCCGACTGAAGGGCTGCCTGACGACAGGACAACCCAGTTGTTATGACTGCAGATGCATCCATGAAGGACATCATCAGCACTGCCCAAGACCAAGAATACAGTTTTGATGGGACCTGACAATATCCCTGGCTGTGTTCTCCATGAACTACAGAGTGAACTGGCACCACACCTCTGTGCCCTGTTCAATCACAGCCTCACCTCAGGCTTTGTCCCTACCGACAGTCATCTCTCTCCACAAAGGAGGAGCTACTACAGACCCTGGGAACTATCGCCCCATTAGCCTGACAAGTCTGATATGCAAAACTATGGAACGCATCATCATGGACCTAATAAACAAGGATATAGGGAATCTCCAAACTCTGGTTCCCACACAGTTTGGTTTTATGAAGGGTAGATCATGCCTGCTCACCCTGGTCGACTTCTTTGAGTCAGTCACCAGAGCTGTGGATGATGGCAAGGTGGTTCATATAGCCTACCTTGGTCTGGCCAAGGCCTTTGATACCATTCCCCATGCAGGAATCATAGAAAAACCACTAAGCTAGGCATCAACCCCTATATCACTAGGTGGATTGTAAACTGGCTCATAGAACCCACAGTGTGAAAGTAGCTGACTCCAAGTCAGACTGCTGACCAGTCACGAGTGGACTCCCACAGGGTTCGGTTCTGGGTCCTCCCCTGTTTGGTATCTACTTTGACGTCCAGGCCAAGATGAAAGGACTCTGACAGTTTGCACACGACTGCAAGTTAGGAACTATTACTAACTCAAATATAAGGTATCCAGACAATCACTCAGCAGGTACTCGTAATGACAGTTTATTGGGTTCTCAATAAAACCACACTCAAAACACGATAGTCCACAGATTAAGAGCTTTTGTCGGAATAACCAACTTCATCAGAATACACATAATACAACTCAAAGAATTTAAATACCCTCCCAAAAGGCAAAAACCCTGACATCACATCCTATTAGATCACTTCCTGTCAACTAATGCACATATTTAAATGAAATAATGCCCGACTTAAATTGCCAAGACACATGAAAAAGTATACTCCCATATTGCAAATAAATATAGAAATGTAAACACACAAACATATCACCAATGTATATAAATGTATATAAATATATAACGAACTGTAAATACTGCGATACAAAAAAATGAGGTAATAAACCCATAAAGTAACAATAAAAAACTTTAAAATACTTTTTAAATATTTTTTAAATATAAAACAAAGCTCTTAGCTTCAACAAGGGCATAATAATTATACGCTCGTTGATGCTAGGATATGAGCCTACATTCAACTTAATTTGCCATTTTAACTATAAGAATTCTAAATCATCCACTGGGCCACCCTGGGGTCCCAGGTCCGCATGATCAATGGCAAAATACCGAAAAAAATGTGTTGGATATTTGTCCACATGACTGAAAAGTGCATTGTTTTTATTTTTGCATTTAATATCATAGCAGTGCTCATATACACTCTGCTTAAAGGCTCTTTTCGTATTGCCCACATTAAAAGAAATCGAAAATGAGGTTACTGACAAAAGAAGGAATGAGTTAATTGTAAAAATTTTATTCAGTGGTTGTGGTATTGATGATGGAAAGGTTAGAGCTAGATTACATTCCAACAATATTTTTTTTCAAGATAGTGCACCCTAACCTTCACCTTGGATTTTTATGAAATCAAGAACACATTGGTTAATTTTTGGCCAGTGATGTTACTGGACCAGGATGTCTCTAAAATCATAGGGGATAAACCAGTGATTGTCTACAAAAAAGATTATAGCTTTAAAGCACTCTTGGAAAGACAGAAGAAAGAGAACAAACCTAGTGGATGCCTTAAATGTGGTAGGTGTGGGCAGTGCCCATATGTTATGGAGGGTGAATATATATTTATCAAGAATTTTGGACGAATCTACCCCAGTAAAAAACTTTTTTGTTTTTCGAAAAGGGTGGTATATATTGCTAAGTGCAGGCTATGCAACATATTTTATGTGGGCAAAACAAAAAGGGCTTTTAAGCATAGAATATATGAGCACTGCTATGATATTAAACGCAAAAATAAAAACAATGCACTTTTCAATCATGTGGACAAATATCCAATGCATTTTTTTAGGTTTTTTGCTATTGATCATGCGGACCTGGGACCCCGGGGTAGCCCAGTGGATGATTATTTAGAATTATTAGAGTTAAAATGGCAGATTAAGTTGAATGCAGGCTCATATCCTGGCATCAAGCATACAAGTAGTATACCCTTGTTGAAGCTAAGACCTTTGTTTTATATTTAAAAAATATTTAAAAGGTATTTAAAAATATTTTAAAGTTTTTTATTGTTACTTCATGGGTTTATTACCCCATTTTTTTGTATCACAGTATTTACAGTTTGTTATATATTTCTATACATTTATATTAATTGGTGATATGTATGTGTGTTTACATTTTTATATTTGCAATATGGGAGTACACTTTTTCATATGTCTTGGCAATTTAAGTCAGGTATTTCCTTTAAATATGTGCATTAGTTGACAGGAAGTGATCTAATAGTAGGATGTGATGTCAGGGTTTTTGCCTTTTGGGAGGGTATTTAAATTCTTTGAGTTGTATTATGTGTATTCTGATGAAGTTGGTTATACCGACAAAAGCGCTTAATCCGTGGACTATTGTGTTTTGAGTGTGGTTTTACTGAGAACCCAATAAACTGTCATTACGAGTAACTGCTGAGTGGTTGTCTGGATACCTTATATATGCTTTTCTTGGTTTGTGTTTCCTTTGGACAGAGCTATTATTAACTCCCCAAGTGATGCTGACATCCTACAGAAAGGCCTCACTGAGACCAATGACTGGCATCAGAACCATAACCTTAAACTCACTGCCAAAAAAAGTGTCATCATCCCCTTTGAGAAAAACTCGGTTCCTATATATTACCATACAGATGATAGTCCACTGAACACAGGAGGAGTTATAACAGGATCTGGGAACACAGGTTGACAGCAACCTCTCTTTTCACCACCACATTATGGCACATCTCATTACTAAGGGTTTTGCATCCAGGAAGAAAGAGGTCATTGTCTCCCTCTACTCTTCCCTCATTAGGCCAAGCATCGAATACAATGCCCCATTTGGCATGTACCTCACTAGACACCTGCAACAACTGAGGAGGCCGCAAAAGTACCTTACAAAGATGATCCTAGGCCTTAAACAGTTGTCCTATATGGACAGACTCAAACAACTCCAACCATTCTCTGTCTCATATCGCCTACTTAAGAGGTTATCTCTGCTTGACTTGCAAAGCAATGTCTGACCCAGCTCTGTTAGAAATGCTACATCTAAAGAAATCCCAATCCCTCCGCATCACACGCTCAACAGACCTCAACCTCAGTACCACAATCAACAGAACATGCTGGAGGGACAAGTTCATAACCCAAACTTCCCATGCTATGGAAGAGACTTTCCATACATATCAGAGTACCTCACTTGTCCTCTTCATGAGAAATCTTGCTGAATGGATGGGAAATGGAAAACTCACCCCGGGAATCACTCCAGTGACTCTACTCAACAGAGGCATTAGGAACTAATGTCGAGTGGCATGATGCCAGCGTAATCCTTTGGGCTAGGCTAGTAAAGGCTCCAGGTCCATTAGCCTAGTACACACCTATGAACCAATGAATCTAAACATCTGGATATTCCATACACATCTTTACAGAGGACGGGAATAGCCTGCACAATGGTTTAACATGCTGCATGTGAGGCAGATGCCATTACCACTCTACATAAAGTAATGCCATCGGGAGGTGGTAAACCGGTATGGATGGTACACCAATCAAAATGGCTTCAAACAGGATATGATCTTCACCCAAAGAGAGAGAGAGAGAGAGACACACACACACACACACACACACACACACACACACACACACACACACACACAGCTGTCAGTAATGAGATTAGAGAACCCCTACCTATCTAGTTATTTCTATTATAGTGTTATGCAGTTATAAGACGCGCCATGGAGCTTACATAATTTCTCTTAGTCCCAAGGTACTTCTAAGGTGAATGATATCAGCAGGTCTAGTAAAGTAGGGTGATGGGATGTTTACAGGGTGGTACACAAATCAAAATGGTATAACACACACAATATATGATTCTCACACAAGCACAAACAGTTGCCTGTATTGAGATTCAAACTCTTGTCTATCTAGTTACTTCTACTATAGTGTTACGCAATTATCAGACGCACCATGGGGCTTATACAATTTCACCTCATCTAAAGGTATTTCTAAGGTAAATGACATCAAGAGGACTAATAAATTAGGGTGAGGGGAAGTGTAAAGGGTGGTACACAACTCAAAATGGTGTAACACACAGTATTTCATTCACACACACACACACACTCACACACCACTTGCCAGTATTGAGATTAGAACTCCTGCCTATCTAGTTATTTCTACGATAGTGTTGTGCAGTTATCCAGGCATGTCTAAAGGACAGTTCCCTACACTTTCTCCTATTAATATGGTAAACCTGAGCATCCTGTGGCAATGTAGCAACTGCCTCATGTACAGACAACCCTGTCTTAACACATCAACTTGTGAGAGATGCACGTACATAAGCAAACTGGAATCCATGCGCTCTCACATAAAGACTGAGCTAACCAGTCAAGAGGAGAAGGTTAACACACACTCCACACCTCACAGAACACACAGTTCTTCGGATCACACACCACCACACCCCTCACATAGCAACACAAAACACGCACACACTTTTGCGGAGCTTCTCAATAAGAATCTGCCCAAACAGCAAAGACCTCAGAGGCAAGAACGCAAGCAACCATCTCACCCAAACACAACCCCCAAGACACATAGCCCATATAAACAGTGTGCCAGTCAACCTAAGCCCCCTATGGCAAAACAATCTACCCAATACACTAGTCATTGGTGACTCTATAGTAAGGCACACTAATGTCCCACTCACTAGATTAAATAAGGAGAAAGTTGTCAGGTGACAAGATTCGCCACATAACACATGCACTTGGGTCATTCCACAACAAGTACAACTATGACTCCGTCAATGTTCATGTTGGTGTGAACGACCCAAGACGTACCTCTCTGGACTACATGAAAAGAGACATGGAGTTCTCGGATCTTGTAGCCCAGGCAGGTATGACCCTAGGCCTGAGTAGCATACTACTGTTGCCTAGAATGATACCGCAGTACAAGCAGCAAATGATTCACTTCAACAATTGACTAAGTTTCTGGTGTCATTCAAAGGGGATTCAGTATCTGTCAGCCTGGGATGACATGATCGACATACCTCAATGATTTGCCAGAGATGGCCTGCATCTGTCACCCCTGGGATTCTGGATACTGAAAGGCTCTTGCCACCCCTACTGTGCTTTTTTTAGGCAATGCCCTGAAGACAAAATTGCCACCATAACAACTGCAAACAAACGCAACTTGAGGGTAATGCCACTCAATGCTAGAAGCCTAAATCTCAAAATGCACTCGCTCGAGTCACTCCTAAATCTGGAGAACATTGACCTCTGTGCAGTAAAAAAAGACCTGGTTCAAGGCTCCAGAGAGCATATCAGCGCTACCAGGCTACGCAGCATATTGCATTTTTCGACCCCCAAACCTGGACTATAGCCCCAAGGAGATGTGGACCGAAGCCCTAAAGGAGGCGGCATACCCATCTTCATAAAGGATTCGCACACCTCCAGACTGGTTTCCCAATATAATGCATCAGAGATACTACAGGTACAACACTGGATAAAACAGCATTCCAGGTTACAGCCTGATATAGATCCCCACAATGTCCCAAGACACCCACTCCGCATTCCCGAACACTCAGGAATCATTAAGGTGCAACCCATTACACTTATACTAGGAGACTAACTACCCCACCATTAGCTGGGAAAATTACTCCTGCTCCAACTCATTTGCCTAACACTTTCTGGAAATCATTACCTCCAACTCCCTGGACTAACTCATTTTCAACGCCACCAGAGGTAGAAACATTTTCGATCTGGTCATGTATTGCTCCTAGGAGGCCTGGACAAGTGATAGTGTAGCAGACGTATCAGCATGATATTTCAGGCAGGTATGATGCTGACGTGTGTCACTACACTCACTGTGAACAATTTGGCAACAATATCACATACATTGGCAATGTTAAGGGACACAGACCACATAAAGTTTGCCAAAATAATAAAATAAAAGGTCTAAGCTTGTTTCCTGCCTTTCCTGTAACTAATCTAGACCACATAGAGCTTTGCTGTAACTGGGACTGTTTGTAAGCTTCTGAACGGTGCCAAAAAGTCTGCTCTTAAATTGTTCCCCAAGATCTGCTAGTTCTTGCCACTCCTGCACTTTTACTAGTTTATTAATCTAGCACTTTACCAGTCTTCTTGTAGCAATTATTGTAGCACACACAAGTTCTACCAGCACTAAACGTTCTACAATGAAACAGCTCAACGACTAATTAATGGCCACCCCTCCAGGCCTGTCTAAATGTCAGTTCCTTGTGCTTTCTCATATTAACCTGGTGAACTTGGGCATCCTGAGGGAATGTAGCAACTGCCTCATGTACAGTGACAACCCTCTCCTCTTACCTCTCAACACTCAGACTTACGAGAGATGCAGTTGTATATCCAAACTGGAAGCCACGCACTCTCCAGCCAAGTCTGGAACAGCAGGTTAAGAGAAGAAGGTCAACACTTGCACTACACCACATGGAACACATAGCCCTCCAAAACGCACACCAGTACTTCCAGCACATAAAAACACACACCACGCACCCACATTCGCGGAGGCTCTAATTAAAAATCTACCCAAACTGCGGAGGCCTCCAAGGGGAAAACGCACTCTACCACCACCACACCAATCACGAGGCACATAACTCTCCTAAACAGTGTGCCACTCAACCAAAGACCCTAAGGGATAACAGTATGCATAACACACTAGTCAAAGGTGACCCAATAGTGAGGCAAACTGATGTCCCACTCCCTAGGTTGAATAAGGAGAAAATAACAGTCAGCTGCCTGTCTGGTGCCAGGATCTGCCACATAATGCATTCACTCAGGTCCCTCAACAACAGTTACAAATATGACTCTGTCATTGTACATGTGGGTGTGAATGACCTGAGACATATCTCCCTGGACTACATGGAGAGAGACATGGAAGTGCTCTTGGATTATGTAGCCCAGGCGGGTATGACTCTAGCCCCGAGCAGCATCCTACCATCACCTAGAATGATACCACAGTACAAGCAGAAAATGATGGTTTCAAAAATTGGATACATTACTGGTGTCATTTCCAAGGGGATCCAGTGTCTGTCTGTTTGGGATGACATGACTGACAGACCTCGATGCTTTGCCAGAGATGGCCTGCATCCGTCACCCCTGGCCTTCCGGATACCGGCCAAAGCTCTTGCCACCTCTATAGTGCCTTGTTTAGGCGATGTTCCAAAGATGTAATTATGACCATAACAGCTACAAACAACTGCAATCTGGGGGTCATGCTGCTGAATGCTAAAAGTGTAAATCTCAAAATGCACTCACTCGATGCACTCCTTAAAATGGGGAACATCAACAGTTGCGATATAACAGAGACCTAGTTCAGAGCAGCAGAAAGCACCCCTGCACTACCAGGCTATAACTCATTCCACACCTTTTGGCCAAAAAACTTGGACTGAAGCTCCCCAGGCAGTGGTGTGTCCATACTCAAAGGATGTGCACACCTCCAGGCTGGTAGCCCAACATAACGCATCAGAGATACTTCAGGTGCAGCTGACCTTGGGTAAGATAGTAATTCAGGTCATAGCCTGCTATAGGTCCCCGATGTTGTCCCAAGAGGTCACAGTCACTGTTATAGGTCCCCGACCATGTCCCAAGAGTTGCACTCCACATTCCTAAGCACCCTGGAGAATAATGTTGTCCAACCTAACAATCTTACTGGGCAACTACAACTACCCCTCCATTACCTGGGAAAAATACTCATGTACCAATACACTTGCACAATGTTTCCTGGAATTCATTAATTCCAATGCCCTGGGCCAGCTCATTCATATCCTAACTACAGGTAGCAACATCCTTGACCTGGTCATTACTAACATGGACGACCTTTGCTGTACACCAATAGTTAACACCTCCCTGGTTAGATCAGACCACAAACTAATCACCTTGGAAATCCACATCCCTCCCACCCCCCTTGCAAAGGTAACCACCATGAAAAACTTCTACAAAGCTAACACTGGGCTCACTAAAACAGGTGGGTAACTTCACGGCACCCATGCAAATGGAGAATAGTTGCATGGCCACCGGATCATACACCAATGCACTGTACGAACATGTACACATATGCATAGATCCCACCATACCCAATAGAACCAAGATGCTGTCCTCCACAACAGGAAGCCAATCTGGTGGTCCTCTGCCATAAACAAACTCTACAACAGAACACAAACTGATGCAGAATATGGTGAAGTCCCAAGACTGGAAATACTCCCTTATCAGCCTCCCCTAAAGCTGGCTATGAAAACAGAATTGCTGCAGATACTAAAGACAAGCACAAGGTCTTCTATAGTTGTGCAAATAATCTCCATGGCAATACCCAGATGTGCTCTAAGCTACTGCACAATGGTATCTCCTATAGCGAGCCAACAGATACTGCCAATATACTGTCTGACAGAATCAGTGCCAACCTTACCCCTCTCCCTCCCAAAGTACCAATCAGAATTCCAGTAGATTGCCAGGCACCCAATATTACTGCTGCACAGATTAAAACAACACTGTCCAAGGCCAAGAATACAGTTTCTATTGGACCTGACAATATCCCTGGCTGTGTTCTACATGAACTACAGAGTGAACTGGCACCACACCTCTGTGCCCTGTTCAATCATAGCCTCACCTCAGGCTTTGTCCCTACCAAATGGCGCACTTCTACAGTCATCCCTCTTCACAAAGGAGGAGCGAATACAGACCCTGGGAACTATCACCCCATTAGCCTGATATGCAAAGATATGGAATGCATCATCATGGACCTAATAATCAAGGATATAGGGAATCTCCAAACTCTGGAGCCCACACAGTTTTGTTTTGTGGAGGGTAGATCATGCCTGCCCAACCTGCTCGACTTCTTTGAGTCAGTCACCAGAGCTATGGATGAAGTCAAGCTGGTCATACAGTCTACCTTGATCTGGCCAAGGCCTTTGATACCATTCCCCACTCAGGAATCATAGAAAAACCACTAAGCTAGGCATCAACCCCTGTATCACCAGGTGGGTTGCAAACTGGCTCACAGAACCCACAGTGTTAAAGTAGATAACTCCAAGTCAGACTCCCAGTCACGAGTGGGGTCCCACAAGGTTCAGTCCTGGGTCCTTTCCTGTTTGGTATCTACTTCTCTGAGGTCCACGCCAACACGAAGGGACTCTGGTTGACAAAGTTCGCAGACAATTGCAAGTTGGGCGCTATTAACTCCTGAAGTGATATTCACATCCTGCTGAAAGGCCTCAATGAGACCAACGAATGGTGTCAGAACCATGGCCTTAAGCTCAATGCCAAAAGATGTGTCAGCATCCCCTTTGGGGAAAAGCTCAGTTCCCATAGGTTACCCCATTGATGGTAGTCCACTGAACACAGAAGGCATTAGAAGAGATCTGGGAACAGAGGTTGACAGCAGCCTCTCTTTTGACCACCACATTGCCACTGAGGTCAGACAGTCCTATGTGGCATATCTGATTACTAAGGGTTTTGCATCCAAGAAGTAAGAGGCCATGGTCTCCCTCTACTCTCCTTTCATCAGGCCAATCATCAAGTACAATACCCCATTTGGCGTGCATCTCACTGGACACCTGCAACAACTGGAGACGCCACAAAAGTACCTCACAAAGAGGATCCCAGGCCTTAAACAGTTGTCCTATATGGACAGACTCAAAAACTTCAACAATTCTCTGTCTCATATCACCTACTGAACTAGCGAACTCTGCTGGACTCACAAAGCCACGTCTGACCCAGCTCGGTTAGAAATGCTAAATCTAAAGAAATCCCAATCCCTCAGCACCACATGCTCCAGAGACCTCAAACTCATTACCACAGTCAAGAGAACATGCTGGAGGGACAGGTTCATAACCCAGAAACTGCCCATGCTATGGAATAGATGGCCCATGTATGTCAAACAGAGCACCTCACCGGCCCACTTAAAGAGAAATCATGACGAATGGATGGGAAATAGAAAATTGAGCACAGGGATCACTACAGCAGCTCTAATCACGGAGACACTGGGAAATAATGTCAGGTGGCACAATGTTAGGATAATCCTCTGGCTAGGCTTGTAAAGGCTCCAGGGCCATTAGCCTAGTACACACATATGAACCTAAATATCTGGATATTCCATAGACATCTGTACAGAGGACTGGTATGGCCTGCACAATGGTTTAACATGCTGCATGTGAAGCAGTTGCCATTACCACACTGTATAAAGTAATGCCATTGGGAAGTGGTAAACAGGCATGGATGGTACACCAGTCAAAATGGTATCAGCAAAAAAAAGCTATGATCTTTGACCAGAGACACACACATGCACACACAAACAGTTGCCAGTACTCAGATTAGAACCCTTGCCTACCTAGTTACTTCTACTACAGTGTTATGCAGTTATGAGACACGCCACAGAGCTTACATGATTTCTCCTAGCCCCAAGGTACTTCTAAGGTGAATGACATCAGCAGGCCTAGTAAAGTAGGGTGATGGGACAATTGCAGGGTGGTACACAAATCAAAATGGTACAACTCAGACAGTATACGACTCTCTCTCACACACAAACAGTTGCTAGCACTGAGAATAGAACCCCTAATTATCTAGTTATTTCTACTAGAGTGGTATGCAATTATTAGATGCACCACGGAGTTTACATGATTTCTCCTCATCCCAAGGTACTTTCAAGGTGAATGACATCAGCAGGCCTAGTAAAGTAGAGTGATGGGACAATTACAGGGTGGAACACAAATCAAAATGGTATAACCCACACAGTATATGATTCTTACACACACACACACACTTCCCAGTATTGAGAACAGAGACTCTGCCTATCTAGTTATGTGTACTGTAGAGTTACGCAGCTATCACACATGCTACAGAGCTTACTGGGTTGACAACTGGCCAAAGGTTCTGATAACTGTACAGTTGGGGTGAACTGTTACAGGTGCCAGAAAGTCTGCCTTCAGTCTTTCCCTTAGATCTTGCTAGTTGTTTCTTTCCTGCACTTCAAATAGCCTAATAGCTTAGCACTTCAACAGGTTTATTCATCAAGTATTCTAGCACACCTGAGAGCCATCAGCAGTAGCCGTTCCTCACAGAATTAGCTGCAGTACTTGGCAGTTATGATCACCTATCCTGGCATGATTAAAGTGCAGTTATCTGTGCTTTTGCCCATTAACCTGGTGCACCTGGGCATTCTGAGGCAGTGTTGAAACTGCCTCACATACACAGGCAACCTTCTCCTCTAAACTCCCAACACTAAGACTTGTGAGAGATACTCCTGTATCACTGTATTGGAAGATATGCATTCTCCAGTGAAGACTGCACTAGCTGGTCAAGAGAAGAAGGGTCAACATCTGCAACACACCACATGGAACACATACCCCTCCAAAACACACAGTATCACGGCTCTGACATACAAACAGTAACCACAAACCCACCTTCACAGTGGCACTCAGTAGACATTTACCCAAACAGTGGAGACCACCAAAGACAGACACCCACTCAACCACAACACAGCACAAACCACAGGACACACATCTCACCTACACAGTGTGCCCCTCAACCTGAGACCCAAAGGCTAAAAACCTTGCCTGTTGCAGTCATCATAGGTGACTCAATTGTGAGGCACCCAGATTTGCCACTCACTAGTTTGAACATGGAGAAGGTAACTGTCAACTTTCTATCAGATGCCAGAATCCAGCACATAACACACCCAGTCATCACTCTGTTATTGTCCATGTGTGTGTGAATGACCTGAGATGCACATCCTTGGTCTATATGAAGAGAGACAAGGTGGAGCTCTCAGATTATGTTGGCCAGGCATGTATGGCAGTAGCCCTGAGCAGTATACTACTGTCACTCTGAATGATACCACAGTACAAAAAACAAATTGACTTCATCAGTTGGCTTGTGTCTGGGGTCACTCATGGGAACCAGTATCTGCTTCGGATGACAAGAGTGACAGACTACAGTGGCTTGCCACAGATGGCCTGCATCTGTCATCCCTGGGTTTCCAGGTACTGGCCAAGTGTCTTGCCACCCCTATAGTGAGTTTTTCAGTGATGGTCCAAATCACATTACCACCATAACAGCTACACATATATGCAATCAGAGCTCCTAAGGCAGTGGTGTCTCCATATTGATAATGGATATGCACACATACAGAGTAGTATCCCAGTATAATTCATCTGATATACGTCAGGTACAACTGACATTGGGTAGTAGTACAATCCAGGTCACAGCCTGCTATAGGTCCACACCCATGTCCCTAGATTCTCAATCCACATTCCTCAGCACCCTGTAATCTATCAAGGTCCAACCCAACACTCGCATACTAGGAGAGTTCAGCTACCCCTCCATCAAGTGGGAAAGATACTCATGCACCAATACACTGGCACAACACTTCCTGGAACACATTAGTTCCAATGCCCTGGACCAGCTCATACTGATACCTAGTAGAGCAAGTGGAATCCTTGACCTGCGTTGATTACTAACATATGGACTGTTGCTTGACAACAGTAGTCAATCGCTACCTGGTCGAATTGAACATAAGAGTAATCACCATAGAAATCCACTTCTCACCCACAACCCCTGCAAAGGTAACCACCTTGGACAGCTTCTCACAGCTGAGTTTGGACTCATAAGAACAGAGGTGCCTAACTTCACAGCAACCATGCCAATGGAAAACACCTGCATGACTACCAAAGCATACAGAATTGCACTGTACAGACAAGTACATCAATGCATGGAAAGTACAGTTTTGTACCTACCATAAATGTAGATGTCCGAGAGGTATGCATCTGCAGTCCTAATATATGGGTTGTCCTGCCTCAGGCAGCCCTTCGGTCGGCCGGATTCCAAAGTCTGGGTCTGGCCTCGGCTGATGTCGCACTTCACCCGACGTCATAGCTGCTGTGAATTGGGTATAAAGGCATCAGCCGACGCCATTTTCCTCAGTGTTTCTTGCCCCAGATGCCAGGTGCCCTCTAGGAAGGCTAAATTTGGATAAATGCAAATGGTTCCAAACAGTAGAGAGCAAACAATATAAGCATGTATATACATATATACAAACAAATACACCATAACAGATTCCCCCAGCTAGCTATAAGACGGGCAAATACCCTAGGAGTACCACAGAGGGGAAGGAGGGTGGGTAATCCTGACTGCAGATGCATACCTCTCGGACATCTACATTTATGGTAGGTACAAAACTGTACTACGTCCTTCAAGGATGCATCTGCAGTCCTAACATATGGGTAGTATACCATAGCCAAACTGGGGGTGGAGGCATTAAGATGATTATGGTGTAGTTAAGATCCCTTGCAAAACAGCAGCTGCAAAACCTGCTCGGGATCTGGAGTATAAAGGTAGATTATAATGCTTGGCAAATGTATGCACGGAGCTCCAAGTAGCAGCTTCTAAAATGTCTTTGGTAGCCACTCCTCGTAGGAAATCTGTAGTAGTGGCTGTAGCCCTTGTGGAGTGAGGTCTGATGTTTTCTGGAGTTGTCTTTCCATGAAAAGAGTAACAAAATCTAATGCAATTTCCTATCCATTTTGAGATTGTCTGTTTTGAAATTGCTTTTCCTTCCATTCCTGTTGCATATGCTACCAGAAGCTGGACAGTTTTTCTGTTGGTCTTGGTTCTGTCCAGATAGTAGCGCAATTGCCTGTGCACATCCAATGTATGTAGTAGTCTTTCCCCCCTGTTCTGTGGGTTGGGGAAGAATGTTGGTAGGTGGATTGCTTGGTTCAATGATACCCTGGAGACCACTTTTGGCATAAAAGTACGATTAGTTCTCAAGGACACTCTATCCTGATAGAAGATAAGGAAGGGCTGTACTGCCATTAATGCCTGTAATTCAGAAACCCTTCTTGCTGAAGTGATTGCAAGCAGGAAAGCAGTTTTCCAAGATAAGAACTGTAATTCTGCTGTTGCTGCTGGTTCGAAAGGGGGAAGTGTTAACTTTTCCAGCACAAAGTTAAGGTCCCATGTAGGCAAAGGTGGCTTCCTTGGAGGCTTTACATTTTTAAATCCTCTCAGAAACTGCCTGAGTAGAGGGTGAGAGAAGACTGGAGGATCCATGTTGTATTCTGCTGAAATTGCTGATGCATGAATCTTAATTGAGGAGTAAGACAGGCCATTGTGGAAAAGTTCTGCTAAGTATTCCAGGATGTTGGTTATGTCTGCTAATGATACATTTTCTCCTTTCGCTGCACTCCAAATGAGGTATCTTTTCCATTTGGCTGAATAAGTCTTCCTTGTGGAGGGTCTGCAAGCCTCCAGGATAATGTCTTTAACCCTCCGAGATAAATCTGGGTTATTTTGCTTTATGTAATATTCCAAGCAGCTAGCTGTAGTGTTTTCAAGTATGTAGGATCTTGTAGTTGTTCTGTGTTAGCAGTAAAGGAACTAGAGGTAGAGGCCATGCGTGTGCCCGAGACATACTCCTCAGTAGCGGGTACCAATGCTGCCTCGGCCAGTCTGGAGCTATCAGGATGATCCTTGGGTGATCTTCTTTGATCTTCAGTAGCACTTTGTGCATCAAAGGAAGAGGTGGGAATGCATATGCTGTCAGGTTTTCCCAACTGAAGGATAGGGAGTCCACCTTCCAAGCAAGTGGGTGGTATGTCCTTGTGCAGAATTTCCTCAATTGGTGGTTGTGTGGGGATGCGAACAGGTCTATTTCTGGTAGTCCCCATTTCTTTGTAATGGTTTTGAAGATGTCTGGATGCAGCATCCATTCGTGGGCATCCGTGGTAGTTCTGCTTAAGGTGTCTGCTAGTGAATTTTCTTTTCCTGGCACAAATTTGGCCTGGAGTTGAATGTTGTGGTTCAGGGCCACATTCCACAGGTCCATTGCCATCCGGCATAGAGGATACGAGTGTGTGCCTCCCTGTTTGTTGATATACCACATGACTGTGGTGTTGTCCGTCCTTATCAGCAAATGACCCTGTTGAAGGAAAGGTCTGAATGTCTTAAGTGCCTGTTTCACCGCCAGCATCTCTTTTTGATTTATGTGTAGGTTCAGCTGGTCTTGTGTCCATAGGCCTTGTATATACTTGTCCACCATGTGTGCCCCCCAGCCTAGGTCTGAGGCATCCGTGGTGATAGTCTGGCTTGGGTGAGGTTTGTGGAAGGGCAGACCTCTGTTCAACTGACAGGCCTGAGCCCACCACAGGAATTCTTGTTTCAGGCAAGGAATTATTGGAATCTGGGCTTCTAGACTGTGTTTGTGTTGAGACCATACATTCCTTAGGTACCATTGCAACTTCCTCATATGTAGCCTGGCATGTGGAATCAATATTATGCAGGATGCCATGTAACCCAGGGCTTGCAGGACTTTCCTTGCTGTAAGCTGGTTCTGCGCTGTTAATGCCATGAAATAGAGTGGTAGTTGCTTTTGCTTTTCTGCTGTGAGAAATGCCATTTGATTCGATGTGTCCAGTTCTACACCCAAGAATGTTATCCTTTGGGATGGTACCAGCCTTGACTTTTTCATGTTGACTGTGTATCTCAGGGCTTGCAGTAGTTGTACAACCTTTTCCAAATCTTTTGTTAATTTGGTCTTGTTGTCCGCTTGTATTAGGCAGTCGTCCAGGTATGGATAAGTCTGAATTCCCTGAAGCCTGCAATGAGCAATTACTGATGACAGGCATTTCGTGAATACTCTGGGCGCAGTAGATAAGCCAAAGGGCAATGCTGAGAATTGATAATGCTCTGATCCTGCAAGAAATCTGAAGTATCTTCTGCAATCTGGTCGTATAGGGACGTGCAGGTATGCCTCCTTGAGGTCTAGAGTCACCAGCCAAGACTCCTTGCCCAGCATGGGAAGAAGTTGCTGTAGGGTCAGCATTTTGAATTTTGGAACAATGAGATATGTGTTCAGAGCGGACAGGTCGAGAATAGGTCTCCATTGGTTTTCTTTCCTTGGTACCAGGAAAAGTCTGGAGTAAAATCCTTGCCCTTGTTCCATAGGCGGTACCTTTTCTATAGCTCTCATCCTTAGTAGGTGGTTGATTTGTCCTAGAGCGTTTGTTTTTTGGTTTGGTGGTAGGTTTGGCATTCCTCTCTTTTTTGGTAGAGTGTGGAAGTGAAACCTGTAGCCTTTGTCTATTGTCTGTAAAATCCATTTGTCTCCTGTAATGTAATGCCAGTTTATGGAAAATAAGGCTAGCTTTCCGCCTAAGGGTGCTTGCAGTTGTTCCCTGGTAGGCGGTATCAGAGTCAAGTCATTGTGTCTGTCCTGTGGAAGTGGTCGTAGCTGAATCTGTGGCAGTACTTCTCTGGTTGTTAGGCTGCCACTGACGTCCTCTGTAGGCACCTCTGGATTGACCTCTGCCTCTTGGGCGTCTATTTCTGCCTCTCTGTGCTCTGGAGGTGTCTGGAAAGGACCAATTCTTCGAAGGCCAATTTCTACTAAACCTCGGAGGCTGGACCTGTAAGAAATCCTTGACTGTTTGGACAGATTTTGTTTTTTCTTCCACCTTTAGCAATTGCTGTGCAGGGGAGCCAAACAAACTTTGTTTCTCCATGGGAGCATCTAGGAGCTTTGACTTTACATGGTCTGGTAAGGATTGCTCTTTTAACCAGGCATGCCTTCTAATCACTGTTCCAGTCATAGCTGATCTAAAGGAAGCCTCCAGTGCAACATAGCCGCATTTTAAGGAATGATTACTGACCTGCTGAGTGTTATGTACCAAATCCTGAAAGGACTTACGGTCTATAGGTTCAGGAGAGGACAGTTTTTTTATTTAGCTGGTCTAACAAAAATTCCTGATACTGAATCATATGGAATTGACAGTTTAAGGCCCTAGCCGAAAGAGTAGCAGAAGTATAAACTTTTTTACCCCATCTCTCTAATGCTCTAGATTCTCTTTCAGAGGGGAGGGGGTTTTTGGCAGAGGCAGCTGCTACAGCTTTGGAGCCCTGTGAAATGGTTTCAGGATCTGCAATAGGAGCCTTATACAAGTGAAAGTGTGTGTCCGGGACCCTGTAAAATCTGTCGGGCTTGGCAGGGGCCGGGGGAAGAGAGTCAGGGGCAGTACAAGCATCATTATAAGCATCATCAACAACTGTAAGTACTGGAGGAATGGCTAAAGGCCTATGCTGTGGTAAATGTAAAAAGGTCCTTAGCCTTTTCCTTGAATCTGAAAAATCCTGGCCCTGCCATTGAAAATGCTCTCTCATAGCATGTAAGGTTTCCCCAAAAGAAAATTCCTCAGGAGGAGAGGCAGAAGGAATGGAGTCTTCTGCATCAGACTAAGGAGAATATGGGCCTTCTGGAGGACCTGAGTTTTCTGACTCATCAGAGGAATAGTCTGTAGAAACAGGATCCGGGGGCTCTGCTCTAGGCCTCTTCTCTGGAGGGGGTTGAGAGGCCATGTCTGGGTGAGGTTGGGATCCCCTGATCAAAGAAATGAGATCCTCAGCCAAGCTGAGCATTTGGGAACTGGAGGTAGGCCTGTGTGAGGGGGTTTTAGCAGGCAAGGCCTTAGAAGATTTAGCTGCTTTAGCCCTAGAAAAAGCCTTGATAGACATAGATGCAGGGGGCCTAGCAGCTCCACGTGCAGGAGTAGATATGTCTAAAGGAATAGTATCTGATAAATCCTGGGTGCCTGCTACAGCAGGGGTAATTTCAGTAGCGGATTCAGCCATGCTGTGTGAGGCCTCGGCTATCGGAGGCAAACTTTCGGCCGAAGGAAGAACCGAGGACTCTGTTTCAGCCGAAACAGAGACACTCGCAGTTGGCTTAACCGTGGTTTCGGCCGAAACCGCGGACCGCAAGTGTCGGTCCTTTTCCTTACGCCGACGGCATTTTGTAAGCAAAAGCGGGACCAAAAAACTCCTCCGCAAACTCCGACCGACGTCTAAGTGTCAGTCGGTTGAAGGAAGCACAGGCTAGACAAGCTGATACGTCGTGGTCTGGGCGTAAGCAAGGAAGGCAGTAAGAGTGGAAATCCTTATGAGGTATTTGTTTCCCACAAGTTAAACAATTATTTACTTTTTCTGACATCGGCTGAGGCAAGAAAGAGTCCCCAACGGGGTACTTAGCTTTTTAGAAGTCTTCTGTAGTAGAAATCTCTGGATCTGACCGACCGCACTTGCGAACAGCTTCTGCTTCGGGCACCGCGCGGCAAGAAAGACTGAGGAAAATGGCGTCGGCTGATGCCTTTATACCCAATTCACAGCAGCTATGACGTCGGGTGAAGTGCGACATCAGCCGAGGCCAGACCCAGACTTTGGAATCCGGCCGACCGAAGGGCTGCCTGAAGCAGGACAACCCATATGTTAGGACTGCCGATGCATCCTTGAAGGACATCTAGCCATACCCAACAGAACCCTGACACACATCCAAACACTGGAGGCCAATCAGGTGGTCCCCTGCCATTAATAACCTGTATAATAGAAGGAAGAAATTGTTGCAAAAAAGTTGGAATCCCAAGAGTGGTAAAACATCCTTATTAGCCTTGCCAACAACTTGAGATCCCTCACGGAATCATCTAAAGCTGCTTATGATGGCAGAATTGCAGCAGACACCGACAACAATCACAAATCCTTTGATAGTTGTATCAAGAACATCCACACCAATACCCAGATGTGCTGTAAGGTACTGCACAATGCTAGCTCCTATACTGTGACAACAGATATTGCCAACACATTCAGTGCCAACTTTACCCGTCTCCCCCTAGGGGAACATTTAGAATGGCAGAGAAATACCAGGCACCCAGGACCACTCCTCCCAGGTTACACCTGCATTGTCCACAGGTGAGAATACAGCTTCCATGGGACCCCAAATAATCCCAGGCTGTGTTCTACATGAACTACAGAGAAACCTGGCAACACATCTGTGTGCTCTGTTCAGTCACAGCCTCACCTCAGGATTTGTCCTTCCCAAATGCCACATTGCTACAGTCACCCCTCTCCATAAAGGTGTGGGAACTACAGACCCTGGGAATCATCAGTCCATTAGCCTTACATGTGATATGTACAGCTATGGAGCGCATCATCGGGGACCTGATCAACAAACATATAGGTAATGACCTAACTCTAGACTCCACACAGTTTGGCTTTGTGAAAGGGAGATCATGCCTGCTCAACCTGTTTGGCTTCTTTGAGTCAGTCACCAGGGCTGTGCATCACAGTAAGGCACTGCATACAGCCTACATTAACCTGGCCAAGTCTCTCAACCATTCCTCAGTCATGAATTATGGTTGAACCCACCAAAGTAGGCATCAACCCCTATATCTCTAGGGGGGTTGCAAATAGTCTCACAGATAGAACACACAATGTGAAAGTAGCATGCACCATGTGAAAGCAGCATGCTCCAAGTCAGACTGCCAAGCCAGTTATGAGTGGAGTCCCACAAGGATCAGTCCTGGGTACTCTCCTGTTCAAAATCTAGTTCTCAGGACTCCAGGCCAACACAAAGGAACTCTGGCTGACCAAGTTCACAGACAACTGCAATCTGGGAGCCATCATTAACTCCACAAGTGATGAAGACATCCTACAGAAATGCCTCACTGAGACCACTGACTGGTGTGGAAACAATGGCCTATAGCTTAACACCACAGAATGCATCATCAGCCCCTTTAGTAAAATCTCAGTTCCCAATAAGTGCCACATCGATGGGAGCCCACTGAACATTGTAGGTGTTATTAGAGAACTGGGGACACAGGGTGACCGCAACCTGTCCTTTAGCCACCACATTGCAACTGTGGTCAGGAAATCCTTGTGTGGCACATTTCATTACCAAGGGTTTTGCATCCAAGAAGTAAGAGGTCGTCTCTGTGTACTCTTCCCCATTAAACCACTCATCACATATAATGGCCCATTTGGCAGGTACCTCAGCAGACACCTGCAACAGCTGGAGAGGGCACAGAAGCACCTCACAATGAGGATCCTAGGGATTCAACACCTGTCCTACACAGACAGACTCAAAAACACCAGCTATTCTCTGTCTCATGTCACCTACTTAGAGGCGATCTCTGCTTGACTTGAAAAGCCATGTCTGACCCAGCTCTTTTACAACTGCTACTTCTAAACACATCCCAGTCTCTTTGAATCGCATATTGCAGGGACATTGACCTCATTATCACAATCAACACAACATGCTGGGGGGACAGGTTCATCACCCAGAGACTGCAAATGCCCTGGAACAGACTTCCCATACATGTCAAGCAAAACACCTAGATGACCCTTTTGCAGACAGATCTTGATGAGTGATGGGTAATAGAAAGTTCACTCCATGGATCACTACAGTGGCTCTAAATGCTGGAGGCACTGATAACTAACATCAGGTGTCAGAACGGCAGGGCACATCTGTGGCGTAGGCCTGTAATGGCTCCAGGGCCATCAGCCTAGTACACCTATGTACATACCTCTCAATCTCTTAGAGCAAGAAATCTGGACAAAGACATACACAAAAGTGGGAAAAAAGGCTCAAATTTTTAAATACTGCTCCTACAAACTTAGAAAGTTTATAGAATAACAGGTTTTGCATCAGCAAGAATTGTCTGTTAAGTCTGAAACTCAAATGTCTGCCATTATTTTCTAACTTCAGTCTTTACTGATTTGCCACTAATTTGACAGTAAACCATAAATTTGTCAAAAATAGACCAAAAATATGAGACAAACATCTGGACATTCTGCAAAAACGTTGTACAGTTGAGAGGTATGCGCTACGTATTGATAAGGGGGGGGGGTGACATTAACACGACTGATAAACTAGGCCAGCGGGTGGGTAATTTATCAAAATACTTCTTAATACAAACATACACACTTAACACCCCACACACACTTTTGCCATATCTGAGCATAGACCCCCTGCCTATCTAGTTCTTTGTACTATAGTGTTACACAGTTATCGCACACGCTACAGAGCTTGCCGGCCTGACAACTGGCGAAAGATGCTGTTAAGGGGAATGACAACAGGCTTGATAAAGTAGGCTAGTGGGTGTGAGACTTATCAAAATACTTTTTCACACACACACACACACACACACACACACACACACACACACACACACACACACACACACACACACACACACTTGCCAGATCTGAGATTAGAACCCCTGTCTAACTAGTGATTTGTACTATAGTGTTATGCACTTATCACACATACTAGAAAGATTGCTGGACTGACAGCTGGCCAAAGGTAAAAAGAAGGGGAATTACATCATCAGCACTGATAAAGTGGGGCAGTGGGAAGTGTTGTGGGTGGGAATGGTCTAAAACTGTTTCACTTACAAAAAACAAACACACACACCCTCATTCTCACATATTCAACTGTCTCACACACACACACACACACACACACACACACACACACACACACACACACAAACACTGTTGCCAGTATTGAGATTAAAACCCCTACGCATTTATTTGTACTATAGTGTTACGCAGCTATTGCACATGCTACAGAGCCTATAGAAGTGATCTGTGTCCAATAGTCTTGTAAGGTGAATGACCACAGCAGATCTTGTGAAATAGGGCAATGTTGAAGTGTGTGTACTGAGTAGGAAGTCTCTCCTAATACTTGGACCTATGGGGACACACACACAGGTAGATGATGTGATATTATAAACTCAACCTCAGTACTGTTATGCAGTGGGGCTTACCTTTTATTCTAGCACATACAACTGTTTACAGCTGGTATGCCATTGTCCACAGTAGGAGATCACTGTATGCCATTTATAGGTTCATAGATAGGTACTAGGCTACCGGCCCAAGAGCCTAAGTAAGCCTAGCCAACAAAGTTCCCTGGCTTATGCCAACCCAAGAAAGTTAATTTCCTGTGCCCCTGTCAAGCAGAGCCACAGAAGGGATCCCCAGGGTATATTTCCTATTTCCCATCCACTCATCAAGATTTTTCTTGAAGAGTGTTAATGAGGAACTTTGCTCGATGTAGATGGGTAGCTTGTCCCAGAGTATGGGAAGTCTCTGGGAGAGGAATATATGTCCTGTTTATTGTGGTGACAAATTTTAGGTTCCTACAGCGTGTAGCTCGGAGGGATTGGGATTTCTTTAGGTGTAGCATGTCCAACAGCTCTGGGTTTGACAGCTTTATATGTTAGGCAGAGATCACCTCAGAGTAGGCAATATGCTATGGAGTAAAGCTGGAGTTTTTTGAGACTATTAGTGTAGGGCATCTGTTTGAGGCCAGTAATTCTCTTTGCGAGGTACTTCTGTGGCCGTTCCAGCTGCTGCAGATGTCTTGTGAGGTACATTCCAAAAGGAGCGTTGTACTCTATAATGGGTCTAATGAGTGTCGAGTAGAGGGGAACAATTACCTCTTTTTTCTTGGATGAGAACCCTTTTGTGATGAGGTGTGCAATGTAGAACGATTTCCTGACTACTGTGGCAATGTGATTATCAAAGGAGAGACTACTGTCCACCTGGGTCCCAAGGTCTCATCACACATTTGGTGTTAAGACGACTGCCGCCTATGTGGTAGATCATGGGTACAGAGTTTTTACCAAAGGGGATAACAATGCACGTTTTGGCAATGAGCTTGAGGCCATGGCTCTGACACCAGGCATCTACCTCAGTGAGGCCCTTCTATAGGATGTCTACATCATTTGGGGACTTGACTATAACTCCTAGTTTGCAGTCATCTGTGAACTTCATTAGGCAGAGACCTTCTGTGTTAGCCTGTACTTCAGAGAAGTAGATACCAAACAGGAGAGTCTCAGGACTGAACCGTGTGGTACTCCACTTGTCACTGCTTTGAAGTCACATTTGGAGTCTGCAACTTTTACAGTGTGGGTTCTGTCAGTGAGCCAGTTAGCAACCCATCTTGTGACATAGGGATTTATACCTAGTTTAGTGAGTTTAGCTATAATTCCAGAATGGAAGATGGTGTCGAAAGTCTTGGCGAGGTCAAGATAGGCTGTGTGAACCACCTTACCCTCATCTACGGCTTTGGTGACTGCCTCAAAGAAGTCAACCAGGTTCAGGAGGCAAGATCTGCCTTTCACAAACCCAAACTAGGTGTGGTCCACAGTTTGGAGGTTACCAAGGTCTTTGTTTATGGATTCCATGATGATTTAAGAGATCTTTGTGTGCGACTCACTCTGTGTCCTCCTCTGTCTCTCTCTCTCTATCACTGCCTGTCTCTCAGTTCCCCACAACTGTGTGTGCGTTTATGCTTGACATATATCTGTTGCCCATATATATGTGTGTGTATGTGACACAACAAATGCATATATATCAAATATGGGCTACCTACAGCTAGCTGAGGGTAATCCTGTCTGGTGTGTGCTTGTGTGTGTGTGTGTGTGTGTGGGGGGGGGGGGGGGGCAGTTGAGGTGTACATAGCCGTCTGCATGGACAGAGATACACAATACAGTCATATATTCTGATGGGGGTTCAGATACGTCCTGTGATTAAGTGTAGAAGCAAGCCCAGTGTGACCTTCTATAGTTACTGTGGGACTCCATTCCAGAGATAGGTGTAATCCAGTCCAGGGTTTTATGCACTACAGCCATACCTCTCAGGTGTGCACAGGAGTTTCGTCAGGGTACTTGTCCTGTTTAGCAGACATTTTCTGACATATCCATAATCTGAAACTGCAATGTATTGTGTCATTACCTAGTGTCAGTGCAGCGGTAGTGGTGTTGGCTCCCAGCAAGAGGTTCTCCCGTTCGATTCTCGGCTTGGGTTGGGAGTGCCTTCTGTGGGGAGTCTACATGTCCTCCCCGCGGTAGAGTGGGAGTTCGAAAGACATGCATTGAATGGGCGTGCCTTCGTTGAAGGTTGGGCGTCGGGCTGGCAACTCAGCACCATAAAAAAACAACTGCCAATCATTAACGGACCGGAGTTCCACTGTGGCGACCCCTAACCGGGAAAAGATGAAAGACAAACAAAGCACATTTGTGCACACTTACCATAAATGCAGATGTTAGAGTGTATCCACTGTTGCAGTCATTACATTTGGGTTATCCTGCTGGCAGATTGTCCTCAGTCAGCCTGAATTCCAAAGTCTTGGGTCCTGCGTCGGTTGCGGTTGCCTCTTCCCTGACGTCAGGTCTTCAAGGATACAAAGGATGCAGCAGACACCATTTTATTTAGTTTTTCTTGCCCCAGATGTCAGGTGCCCCCAAAAAGGTAGGCTAAAATTAAGTACATAAAACATACATGCACCAAAATAAGCTTCATCTTCATCTATAAGCAAATACACCACCTACGTTGTATAGATTAGAGAAGTAAAGATAAGTTCCAGCAAAAATAAGGGGGATGGTGGGTGGGTAACCTGGACTGCAACAGTGAATACACTCGGAACATCTACATTTATGGTAAGTGTACACAACTGTACTATGTTCTTTGTGTTTCACTGTTGCAGTCATTACATTTGGGTTGAGTCCCAAAGCTATGGTTGGGGGGCTGGAGCTAAACAGCATTAGGTGCGGCTATGAGGCCCTGCAGAACTGCAGTGGCAAAGCCTGCCCTGGACTTAGGGTAAAGAGGCAGATTGTAATGTTTTGTAAAGGTATGCACTGAACTCCAAGTGGCAGCTTCCAAAATGTCCTTGGTTGGTGCTCCCCTGAGAAATGCTACAGAAGTGGCTGCAGCTCTGGTTGAATGTGGCCTAATGTCCTTAGGCACTGGTTTGCCATGCTGTGAGTAGCAGAAACGAATGCAGTGACCTATCCACTTGGAAATAGTCAGCTTGGAGATAGCCTTTCCTTCTCATGCTGTGGCAAATGCCACTAGTAATTGCTCTGTCTTTCTGAAAACATTAGTTTTGTCCAAACAGAATCTAAGTTGTCTGTGTACGTCCAAAGAATGCAGAATTTTCTCCCCCTTGTTCTGTGGATTTGGATAAAAGTATGGCAAATGAATTGTTTGGTTAAGGGCTATACTGGATACTACCTTAGGCATAAATGTAGGGTTTGTTCTCAGAGAGACCCTGTCTAGATAGAAAATGATAAAGGGTTCCACAGCCATGAGAGCCTGTAGCTCTGAAACTTGTCTTGCAGAAGTTATTGCTAGGAGCAGAGCTGTTTTCCAAGATAAGAACTTCATGTCCGGAGTAGCAGCTGGCTCAAAAGGCGGTAAGGTGAGTTTTTCCAAGACATAATTTAGGTCCCATGCAGGCACTGGCGTTCTCCTTGGAGGTCTTAAGTTTTTGGCTCCTCTGAGGTACTGCATTAATAAAGGATGAGAAAAGAGTGGTGGCTCTGTATTGTAATGAGCCGCAATGGCAGAGGCATGGATTTGAAGTGATGAAAAAGATAGGCCTTTGACAGCTAAATATTGCAAAATATGAGGAATATTTGGGACAGCAGTATCAGTTCCTTGAGTTTGGTTCCAAGCGCAAAATCTCTTCCATTTCCCAGCATAGGATTTTCTAGTACTAGGCCTTCTGGCTTCTAAAATTACATCCATCACAGCTTTACTGAGAGGTGTGGTTTGTATGGCTACATTATCCACCATGCTGCCAGGTTTAGGGTCCTGACTTGGCTGTGCAGAACCCTATTATTTTGCTGGAACAGTAGATGAGGTATTTGAGGTAAGGTCCAGGCTAAGCACTGAGACACGTTCCTTACGATCGGATACCAGTACTGGCGTGGCCAGTCTGGGGCAATCAGAATAATTTTTGGTTTCTCCTGCCTGACGTTTAGGAGTACCTTGGGGAAGAGAGGAAGTGGAGGAAAGGCATATACTGACAGGTTTGTCCAGTTGAAAGATTAGGTGCCCACTTTCCAAGTTTGTCTGTGATACGTCCTTGTGCAGAATCTTTTTAGTTGATGGTTTTGAGGAGAGGCAAATAGATCTATGTCCAGGCGTCCCCATTTCATTGTTATCATGATGAAGACTTGTGGATCCAAGTGCCACTTGTGGGGATCCATGAGGTTTCTGCTTAGTTCGTCTGCCAGAGTACTTTCCTTTCCTGGCAGGAAGTGTGCCTGCAGATGAACTTGGTAAGTCAATGCTGTGTCCCATAAAGTCATGGCTAGTCTGCAGAGGGGGTAGGTAAGAATGAGTGCCCCCTTGCCTGTTTATGTACCACATGACCATGGCGGTGCCCGTCTTTATCAGCAGTTGTCCCGGATGAAGTAGGTCCTTGAAGGCTGTCAGGGCATTTTGGACAGCTAGCATCTCTTTTTGATTGATATGTAGATGCTTTTGGTTTGTGGACCAGGTGCCCCGAATGCCTCTTCCTGCCATGTGTGCCCCCCCAGACATAATCTGATGCATCCTTCGTTAGACTCTGTCTGGCTGGGGGTAGTGAGAATGGCTGTCCCTTGTTTTGGTGACGAGCCTCTGCCCACCATCGAAATTCCTGTTGCAGGCTGGGAATTAGAGTAATTATTGCTTCCAGGCTGTATACTGCGGTGGTGGTGCTGCGGTAGCGTTGCCACCTCACAGCAAGACGTTGCCCTGTTCGATTCTCAGCTAAAGCGTCTTCTGTGTGGAGACATGCGTGAATGGGCGTACCTTCGTTGAAGGCTGTACGTCAGGGCTGGCAACTCGGTACATAAAGATCTGCTGCCAATCATTAGCGGACCAGAGTTCCGCTGTGGCAAACCCTAACTGGGAAAAGCCGAAAGATGCAGCATTGTTTCTAGGCTGTGGCAATGTGTCCAGAAACTGTTTAGGTACCATTGAACTTTCCTCATATGCAGTCTTGCATATAGAATTAGTAAGATGCAGGATGCCATGAAGCCCAGAGCCTGCAGCATTTTTCTTGCAGATAACTGGGCCTTTGTTGCCATTTCCTTGAAATAGGTTGTCAGTTGCCTTTGTTTGTCTGAAGTGAGATAAGCCATCTAGGCAGTTGTATTTAAGCTTGCACCCAGGAATATCTCGAGAGGGTACCAGTTTTGATTTCTTTTTGTTGACTGTGTACCCTAGACATGTTAAAAGCCTTATCACAAAAGTGAGATGCTGTAGTAGAATGCTCTTGCTCTCCGATTGTATGAGGCAGTCGTCCAAGTAAAGATATATTTGTATTCCTCTTTGTCTGCAGTAAGCAATTACTAGTGCCAGGCACTTTGTGAAGACCCTGGGCGCAGTAGACATGCCGAAGTGCAGTGCAGAGATTTGGTAATGCTTTGAGCCAGTCTGGAATCGAGGTATCTTCTGCATGATTGCCTGATTGGGACATGCAGGTATGCCTCTTTTAGGTCTAACGTCACGAGCCAAGCTTTGCTGCTCAGCATGGGCAGAAGCTGCTGTAAGGTCACCATCTTGAACTTTGGTATATTCAGGAAAGTGTTTAGAACAGATAGCTCCAGTATTGGTCTCCATGCTTTGCCCTTTCTGGGTACCAAGAACAGTAGAGTAAAATCCTTGTCCCTGCTCTTGCTGTGGTACTTGTTGAATAGCCCTCATGTCCATGAGAGCTGCGACTTGTTTTAGAGCCTCTGTCCATTGATTTTTTGGCAGGTCTGGCCAACCGTTTGCCCTTGGCAGGGTACAGAAATGAAACTTGTAGCCTTGTGACACTGTCTAGAACCCATTTGCCCTGGGTTATAACGTGCCAATTTTGAGAAAAAAGTGCTAGTTTTCCCCCTAAGGGTGCTGCCAGAAGATAAGTGCTTGGCACAGGCAGGTGGAAGTAATTGGGACGGTTTCCTCTATGATTGTGATTTGTCCTTTCCACCTTTGGAGGTAGAAGCACTCCACTGCTTAGACCTGTAGGATCCTTGCAGCTGTGATCTGCCTCTAGGGCGTCTGGATCTGCCCCTCTGAGATCTGTCTGAGACTGGAAAGGACCAATTCTTTGTAGGCCAGTGTCTGCTAAATCTAGGTGGCTGTACCTGTAAGAAATCCTTGACCGTTTGCATAGATTTAGCTTTGTCCTCTATTTTCTTTAACACCTCTTCTGCCTTAACACCAAACAAGGTATCATGTTGTAAAGGAACATCTAATAATTTTGCTTTAACATGGTCAGGCAGATTTTGTTCCTTTAACCAAGCATGCCTCCTAATGACAGAACCTTTAACAGCAGCCCTGCAGGAGGCCTCCAGAGAATCAAACCCACATTGCAAAGTATGCTTTCCAACTTCTTCAGCTGCATGCAATATATCCTGCATTTCTTTTTCTGCACATTCAGAATTTTACATCATTTTCTGTTTGAGCAGTGTCATGATACATTGCTGATATGAAAAGTACAGTTTTGTACCTACCATAAATGTAGATGTCCGATAGGAATGAATCTGCAGTCCTTACAAATGGGTTGTCCTGTCGTCAGGCAGCCCTTCGGTCGGCCGGATTCCAAAGTCTGGGTCTGGCCTCGGCTGGTGTCGCACTTCACCCGACGTCATAGCTGCAGTTATTCGGGTATAAAGGCATCAGCCGACGCCATTTTCCTCAGTGTTTCTTGCCCCAGATGCCAGGTGCCCTCTAGGAAGGCTAAATTTGGATAAATGCCAATGATTCCAAATAGTAGAGAGCAAACAAAACATAAGCATGTATGTACATATATACAAACAAATACACCATAATGGATTCCCCCAGCTAGCTATAAGATGGGCAAATACCCTAGGAGTACCACAGAGGGTAAAGGAGGGTGGGTAATCCTGACTGCAGATGCATTCCTATCGGACATCTACATTTATGGTAGGTACAAAACTGTGCTATGTCCTTCAAGGATGCATCTGCAGTCCTTACAAATGGGTAGAATACCATAGCCAAACTGGGGGAGGAGGAAAGATAGAATTATGATGTAGTTAAGATCCCTTGCAAAACAGCAGTGGCAAAACCTGCTCGGGATCTAGAGTATAAAGGTAAATTATAATGCTTGGCAAATGTATGCACGGAGCTCCAAGTAGCAGCCTCTAAAATGTCCTTGGTAGCCACTCCTCGTAAGAAAGCTGTGGTAGTGGCTGTAGCCCTTGTAGAGTGAGGCCTGATGTTTTCTGGAGTTTTCTTTCCATGGTAGGAGTAACAAAATTTAATGCAATTTCCTATCCACTTAGAGATTGTCTGTTTTGAAATTGCTTTTCCTTCCATTCCTGTTGCATATGCTACCAGTAGCTGGTCAGTTTTTCTATTGCCCTTGGTCCTGTCCAGGTAGTAGCGTAATTGTCTATGTACATCCAAGGTATGCAACAGTCTTTCTCCCCTGTTCTGTGGGTTGGGGAAGAATGTAGGTAGGTGGATAGCCTGATTTAAAGATACTCTGGAGACCACCTTAGGCATAAAAGTAGGATTTGTTCTCATGGACACTATCTTGATGGAAGATCAGGAAGGGTTGTACTGCCATTAATGCCTGTAGCTCAGATACCCTTCTTGCTGAAGTGATTGCCAGCAGGAAAGCAGTTTTCCATGATAAGTATTGTAATTCTGCTGTTGCTGCCGGTTCGAAAGGAGGAAGTTTCAATTTTTCTAGCAGAAAGTTCAAGTCCCATGCTGGCAATGGTGGCTTCTTAGGAGGTTTTACATTTTTAATTCCTCTCAGAAACTGCCTGAGCAGAGGATGTGAGAAGACTGGAGGATCCAAGTCGTATTCTGCTGAAATAGCTGATGCATGAATCTTAATGGAAGAATAGGACAGGCCTTTGTGGAAGAGCTCTGCCAAGTATTCCAGGATGTTGGCTATGTTTACCAGTGACACATCTTCTCCTTTTGCAGTACTCCAAAATGAGATATCTTTTCCATTTAGCTGAATAATTTTTTCTTGTTGAGGGTCTGCGAGCCTCCAGGATAATGTCTTTAACCCTTTGGGATAAATTTGGGTTAATTGGTCTTATGCAATGTTCCAGGCAGTCAGCTGCAGAGTTTTCAGGTTTGGATGCAGGATGTTGTAGTTGTTCTGTGTTAACAGCAAGGGAACCAGGGATAGGGTCCATATTTGTTCCCGAGACATGCTCCTCAGTAATGGGTACCAATGTTGTCTTGGCCAGTCTGGAGCTATCAGAATGATCCTTGGACGGTCCTCTTTGATCTTCAGTAGCACCTTGTGCATCAAAGGAAGTGGTGGGAATGCATATGCTGTCAGGTTTTTCCAACCGAAGGATAGGGAGTCCACCTTCCAAGCAAGTGGGTGGTACGTCCTTGTGCAGAATTTCTTTAGTTGGTGGTTGTGTGGGGATGCGAATAAGTCTATTTCTGGGAGTCCCCATTTTCTTGTAATGGTTTTGAAGATGTCCGGATGCAGCATCCATTCGTGAGCATCCGTGGTAGTCCTGCTTAATATGTCTGCTAGAATGTTTTCTTTTCCTGGTACAAAAATTGCTTGTAACTGAATGTTGTAGCTGAGGGCCACATTCCGGAGGTCCAGTGCCATCCGGCATAGAGGGTACGAATGCGTGCCTCCCTGCTTGTTGATGTACCACATAACTGTGGTGCTGTCTGTCCTTATCATCAATTGACCTTGTCGAAGAAAAGGTCTGAATGTCTGAATTGCCAGTTTTACTGCCAGCATTTCCTTTAGATTTATGTGTAGGTGCAGCTGGTCTTGAGTCCATAAACCCTGTATGCACTTGCCCATCATGTGGGCCCCCCAACCGAGGTCTGAGGCGTCCATCATGATGGTTTGGCTTGGTTGAGCGCTGTGGAAGGGCAATCCTGTGTTTGCTTGACAGGCCTGAGCCCACCACTGGAATTCTTGCTTCAGGCATGGAATTATTGGAATTTGGGTTTCTAGGCTGTGCTTGTGTTGAGACCATAAATTCCTTAGGTACCACTGTAACTTTCTCATATGCAGTCTGGCATGAGGAACCAATATTATGCAGGATGCCATGAAGCCCAAGGCTTGCAAGACTTTTCTTGCTGTTAGATGGTTCTGCTTTGTTAATGCCAAGAAGTAGAGAGGTAGTTGCTGCTGTTTTTCTGCTGTTAGGAATGCCATTTGTTCCGATGTGTCCAGCTCTGCACCCAAAAAGGTTATCCTTTGGGATGGTATCAGCCTTGACTTTTTTATATTGACTGTATATCCCAGGGCTTGTAGTAGGTAAATGACCCTTTTCAAGTCTTCTGCTAGCTTGTTTTTGTTGTCCGCTTGTATCAGGCAGTCGTCCAGGTAAGGGTAGATTTGGATTCCCTGAAGTCTGCAATGAGCAATTACTGATGCCAGGCATTTCGTGAACACTCTGGGCACAGTAGATAAGCCAAAGGGCAATGCTGAGAATTGATAATGCTCTGATCCTGCAAGAAATCTGAGGTATCTTCTGCAATTTGGTCGTATGGGGACGTGCAGGTATGCCTCCTTGAGATCTAGAGTTACCAGCCAAGACTCCTTGCCCAGCATGGGAAGAAGCTGCTGTAGAGTCAGCATTTTGAATTTTGGAACAATGAGGAATGTGTTTAAAGCGGACAGGTCGAGAATAGGTCTCAATTTGCTTTCTTTTCTTGGTACCAGGAAGAGTCTGGTGTAAAATCCCTTTCCTTACTCCATAGATGGTACCTTTTCCACAGCTCTCATCCTTAATAATTAAGATATTTGTTTCAGCGCTTCTGCCTTTTGATTTGGAGGTAGGTTTGGCATTCCTCTCTTCCCTGGTAGAGTATGGAAGTGAAACCTGTAACCTTGGTCTATTGTCTGCAAAATCCACTTGTCTGTTGTGATGTAATGCCAGTTTATTGAAAATAAGGCTAGCTTCCCGCCTAAGGGTGCTTCTAGTTGTTCCCTGGTAGGCGGTGCCAGAGCCAAGTCACTGTGATTGTCCTGCAGTTGTATTCGGTAGAAGAAATCTCTGGTTCTGACCAACCGGCACTTGCGAACAGCTTCTGCTTCTGGCGCCACGCGGCAAGAAAGACGGAGGAAAATGGCGTCGGCTGATGCCTTTATACCCGAATAACTGCAGCTATGACGTCAGGTGAAGTGCGACACCAGCCGAGGCCAGACCCAGACTTTGGAATCCGGCCGACCGAAGGGCTGCCTGACGACAGGACAACCCATTTGTAAGGACTGCAGATGCATCCTTAAAGGACATCTGGCAATTTAAAGTCCTTATAGCTAGAGTAGCAGATGTGTAAATCTTTTTCCCCATCTATCCAGAGCCCTAAAATCTCTGTCAGAGGGGGTAGGATTTTTTTTGCAGTAGAAGCCTTGACCCCTTTTGGACCCTGAGAAATAATTTCTGGGTCTGTAGTAGAGTTTTTGAAAAGGAATTTATGAGTGTCAGGGACGTTGTAGTATCTGTCCAGCATAACAGGAGCTGGAGGTAAAGAGTCAGGGGTCAGACTAGACTCACAGAAAGTACAGATGTGTACCAACCATAAATGTAGATGTTAGAGTGTATTCACTGTTGCAGTCATTACACGTGGGTTATCCTGCTAGCAGGCTACCTGCAGTCGGCTTGAATTCCAAAGTCCTGGTCTGGCATCAGTTGCTGTCGCCTCTTCCCTGACGTCAGTGCGCCAGGGGTATATAAGATGCAGCCGACGACATTTTCTTCAGTTTTTCTTGCCCCCGATGTCAGGTGCCCCCAAAAGGGTAGGTTAAAAACATTGCTTATAAAAAGCATGCACTAAAATAAAAGTACAGTTTTGTACCTACCATAAATGTAGATGTTCGAGTGTACACCCTGCTGCAGTCATCACACTAGGGTTATCTTGTTGTCAGGCGGTCCCACAGTCGGCCTGAATTCCAAAGTCTTGGTCCAGCGTCGGTTGCTGTCGCTTCTTCCCTGACGTCAGTGCGCCAGGGGTATATATGATGCATCCAACGCCATTTTCTTCAGTTTTTCTTGCCCCAGATGTCAGGTGCCCCCAAAAAGGTGGTCAGTAATTAGTACCAATCTAAGAAATTTAGCACAAACACAACATCCCTCCAGCTATAAGCAAATACATCAGAAAGTTATTGTAAAGATTTAGTTAGTCAGAGGGGATGGAGGGAGGGTAACCTGGACTGCAGCAGGGTGTACACTCTAACATCTACATTTATGGTAGGTACAAAACTGTACTATGTTCATTGTGTTACCCTGTGGCAGTCATTACACTTGGGTAGAATCCCAAAGCTAAGGATGGGAGGAGGAGTCAAAGAGGGTTAGAGGAGGCTAGAAGGCCCTGCAGAACTGCAGTGGCGAAGCCAGCTCTAGTCTTACAGTAAAGTGGCAAGTGGTAGTGTTTGGTGAAGGTGTGTACTGAACTCCAAGTTGCAGCTTCCAAAATATCCTTGGTTGGCACCCCCCTGAGGAAGGCTGTAGATGTAGCTGCTGCCCTGGTAGAGTGGGACCTTATGGTAGCAGGAACTGGTTTTCCATGATGGGTATAGCAAAAACGAATACAATGTCCTATCCATTTGGAAATGGTCTGTTTTGATATAGCCTTCCCTTGTGAAGCTGCAGCATAGGATACAAAGAGCTGGTCAGATTTTCTGAAAACCTTAGTTTTATCCAAGTAGTAACGAAGTTGTCTGTGAATGTCCAAGGAATGCAGGAGTCTTTCTCCTTTGTTCTGTGGATTTGGAAAGAAGGTGGGTAAGTGGATGGTTTGATTTAAAGCCACACTGGATACCACCTTAGGCATGAAGGAAGGACTAGTTCGTAGAGAAACTCTGTCTTGATGGAAAATGAGGAAAGGTTCCACTGCCATTAGTGCCTGAAGCTCTGAGACTCTTCTGGCTGAAGTTATTGCTAGCAGCAGGGCAGTCTTCCATGATATAAACGTTAGATCAGCAGAGAAAGTTGGTTCAAAGGGAGGTAGCGTAAGTTTTTCCAGAACAAAGTTGAGGTCCCAGGTTGGTGTAGGTGCTCTCCTGGGGGGCCTAATGTTTTTTGAGGAACTGCCTTAGAAGTGGATGTGAAAATAAGGGTGGATTCGTGTTGTAGTGGGCTGAAATAGCATAGATGAAAAAGAAAGTCCTTTGTGCAACATCTCAGTTAAATACTGAAGAATGTGAGGCTGAAGGGTATTTTGGCCTTTAGCTTGGTTCCAGGCGCAAAACTTTTTCCATTTGTCCGAGTAGGCCTTCCTGGTGCTGGACCTCCTAGCTTCCAGAATAACATCCATAACTGCTTGAGGAAGAGGAGCTGGCTGGGTGCTCAGGTGATTTTCCATGCAGCCAAATTTAAGGTTTTGAGCTGGCTGTGTAGAATCTGATTGTCTTGCTGTGTGAGCAAATGGGCAGTTTGTGGTAAATTCCAAAGTGGGCCCTGAGCCATATTCCTTAATAGTGGGTACCAGTGCTCGCGTGGCCACTCTGGAGCTATGAATATCATTTGTGGTCTCCTTTCTGACTTTCAGAAGCACCTTTGAGAGAAGGGGCAATGGAGGGAAGGCATATACTGTCAGGTTTTTCCAACTGAATGAGAGTGCGTACACTTTCCAAGCTTGATGGTGAAGTGTCCTTGTACAAAATTTTGTTAGCTGATAGTTTTGGGGGCTGGCAAACAGGTCTATGTCTGGGTGACCCCACTTTTGAGTTATCATTGCAAATACTTGTGGATCCAGTTTCCACTCGTGGGGATCCATGAGGTTTCTGCAGAGGTCGTCTGCCAATGTGTTCTTTTTTCCTGGCAGGAACTGAGCTTGTAGCTGAACTTGGTAAGCCAGTGCTGTGTTCCACAAGGTCATTGCTTGCCTGCATAGAGGGTAGGAGTGTGAACCCCCTTGTTTGTTTATGTACCACATTACTGTGGTGTTGTCCATCCTTATTGTAAGCTGTCCTGGATGCAAGAGGTTCTTGAAGGCTGTCAGAGCATCCTGTACAGCTAGCATCTCTTTTTGATTGATGTGCAGATTCCTTTGATCTGCAGTCCATATACCTTGAACGCACTGTCCTGCCATGGGTGTCCCCCAGGCGTAGTCCGATGCATCTGTTGTCATAGCTTGCCTGGCTGGGGGCAAGGTGAAAGGCTGACCCTTGTTGAGGTGGCATGCCTGTGACCACCATAGAAACTCTTGTTGAAGGCAGGGAATGAGAGATATTGTGTCCAAGCTGTGCCTGTGTTGAGACCATATGCTTTTTATGTACCACTGTAATTTCCTCATATGCAGCTTTGCAAATGGTATTAGTAGTATGCAAGATGCCATGAAGCCCAAGGCCTGCAGATTTTTTCTTGCAGGGAGTTGGGTCTTTGTTGCCATTGTTTTGAAATATTGAGTCAGTTGTAGTTGTCTGGCATCAGATAAGCCTTCTAGGCCGTTGTATTCAAGCTGGCACCCAGGAATGTCATATTTTGTGAGGGTACTAGTTTTGATTTCTTTTCGTTTACTATGTACCCTAGGCAACTTAGGTGTTTTACAAAAGCCAGATGTTATAAGAGGATGTCCTTGCTTTCTGCTTGGATGAGGCAGTCGTCCAGGTATGGGTATATTTGAATTTCTCTTTGTCTGCAGTATGCAATTCCTGGTGCCAGGCATTTTGTGAAAACCCTAGGCACAGTGGATAAGCCAAAGGGCAGTGCAGAGAATTGGTAATGGGTTAAATCTGCAATGAAACGGAGGTATCTTCTGAAATTTTGTCTGATAGGGACATGCAGGTATGCCTCCTTGAAGTCCAACGTTACTAGCCATGCTTTCTTGCCCAACATGGGAAGAAGCTGCTGTAGTGTTAGCATCTTGAATTTGGGTACTTGTAAGAAGGTGTTTAGAACTGAAAGGTCCAGAATTGGTCTTCAGGCATTGTCCTTTCTGGGTTCTAGAAAGAGTCTTGAGTAAAATCCTTGGCCTTGCTCTCGAGTAGGTATCAGTTGAATGGCTCTCATGTCCATGAGAGCTGTAATTTGCTTTTGTGCCTCTGCCCATTGATTTTGTGGCAGGTTTGGCATTCCTCTCTTCATTGGCAAGGTGTGAAAATGGAATCTGTATCCTCATGAAATTATGTCTAGGACCCATTTGTCCTTTGTGACAAAGTGCTAGTTGGCTGAAAAAAGTGAGAGTTTTCCTCCCATGGGAGTTGCCAAGAGAGTGTTGCTAGGCCAGATGAGGTGCAAGTCATTGAGTTTGCCTTCTGGTAGTTTGGGACCTGTCTTCTCCTCCCTTTTGTGTGGCAGTGCCCCATTGTCGAGGTTTGTATTGGGCTTGTGGTTGTCCCCTGCCTCTTGGACGTCTGTATTTACCCCTCTGTGGCCTGTCAGTAGCTGGAAAGGACCAATTTTTAGGTGGCCAATTTCTACTGAAGCGAGGGGGCTGTACCTGTAGAAAATCTTTGACTGTCTGCATAGATTTTGCCTTATCCTCCATTTTCTTTAAGACTTCTGCCTTAACTCCAAATAGAACATCCTGCTGTAAGGGAGCATCTAGAAGCTTTGCTTTAACATGATCAGGCAGAGTTTGTTCCTTTAACCAAGCATGTCTACGTATAACAGACCCAGTGACAGCTGCTCTGCAGGAAGCCTCCAAAGAATCAAAACCACATTGTAAAGTATGCTTGCCCACCTGTTCAGCTGCATGCAACAGATCCTGTATTTCTTTCAATTCAGACTGTTGAGGGAGTGTGCTCATTTTTTGTTTTAGCTGAGACATTAGAAATTGCTGATATTTTAGCATGTGAAATTGGCAGTTTAGTGCTCTCATAGCTAGAGTGGCTGAGGTGTAAACCTTTTTCCTCCTCCTGTCTTGTGCTCTGGAGTCCCTTTCAGAGGGTACAGAATTTTTTGCCATAGAAGCCTTAGCCCCTTTGGGACCCTGGGAGATCGTCTCTGGATCAGCAACAGGGCTTTTATAAAGGAATTCGTGGGAATCAGGCACTCTATAGTATCTGTCTGGTTTGGCTGGAGCAGGCGGCAGAGAATCTGGATTCAAACTAGATTCAAAGTAAACATCATCCACAATGTCTAAAACTGGGGGGGATGGCAAGTGGTCTGTGCTGGGGGAGTAAAAGAAACTCAGACTTTTCTTTGAGTCAGAGTAGTCCTGACGTTCCCAGTGAAAATGTTCCCTCATAGTGTGTAAAGTTTCCCCAAAAGAGTAGTCTTCAGGAGGAGAAGCTGAGGGAATAGAATCCTCAGCATCAGAATCTTCATAAGGGGAGAAGGAGTAATCTTGGTCCTCAGAGGAGCCTGAGGAAGTAGACACTTGATCAGAGGAGGCATGATCTTCCTCTTGTCTAGGCCTTTTGTCGGGTGGGGGTTGGGAACCTCTGATTAAAGAGATCAAATCTTCAGCCATTTTAAGCATCTGTTTCTTAGGCATGGGGCCTTGAACTGGAGACTGAAGTGCAGTCTTTTTAGGTTTAATAGGAGTCTTAAGCTTAGGATACGTTTTTATGGTGAGTGTCGTCGGTCTGAAGACGCCTTCAGAAAGCGAAGGTGCTTCTGCAGCACCGGCATCTCTTTCTGCAGTCTCGTCGGTAGAGGCTAAACAAAATGGCTGCGTCGGCCTAGCGCTCTCCGCCAAAGACTCCGAAGTGGTCTCGGGTTCCAAATCTGCGGTAGTCAGGGGCTGCGTAGGAGCCTCACTGAAGACCGGTGAACCGGAGACCGGTCCAGCCGAGGCCTCGGAGTCTGGCTTGGGTCTAGGCTGCCTGTCCTTATCCTTGCGTTTTTTGTGCACGCCAGTAGTCGGTTGCTCCAATGACATTGTGTAGTTAAATTTTCTACCGTAGTGTTGTGCAAAATCAAAGTGTCTTTTTATAGTACGCTTATTAAACCTAGCACAGAAACAACAACCAGTGACGTCGTGGTCTGGGCCTAGGCAAGGTATGCAGTAAGAATGAAAATCCTTATGAGGTATTTGCTTCCCACAAGAAATACAATTGTTAACTTTATCTGACATCGGTCTGAGGCAAGAAAAGTTTCCCCAACGGGGTACTTAGCTTTATTGAAGACTTCGGATCTGAAATTCGACTTCGAAAATCTCAGGAGTCGGCCGACCGGCACTTGCGAACTGCTTCTGCTTCGGGCACCGCGCGGCAAGAAAGACTGAAGAAAATGGCAGCGGATGCAATATATATACCCCTGGTGCACTGACGTCAGGGAAGAAGCGACAGCAACCGACGCAGGACCAAGACTTTGGAATTCCAGCCGACTGCGGGACCGCCTGACGACAGAATAACCCAAGTGTGATGACTGCAGCAGGATAACACGATGAACATCTGCAGTGACAAATCCTGCTCTGGATTTAGAGTAAAGAGGAAGGTCGTAATGCTTGGTAAAGGTGTGCACTAACTACAAGTTGCAGCCTCCAAAATTTCCTTGGTAGGTACTCCTCTGAGAAAGGCTGTTGAAGTGGCTGTTGCCTTGGTGGAATGTGGCCTAATGGTATTTGGAACAGATTTTCCATGCTGTGTGTAGCAGTAACGAATACAGTGTCCTATCCATTTGGATATAGGCTGCTTTGAGATAGCCTTGCCCTGTGATCCTGCAGCATATGCTACAAACAGTTGCTCAGTTTTCCTGAAAGCTTTTGTTCTGTCCAAGTAGAAGTGTAGCTGTCTGTGTATGTCCAAAGAATGCAGAAGTTTCTCCCCTTTATTCTGGGGGTTTGGACAAAAAGTTGGCAAATGGATGGTTTGGTTAAGTGTTACACTACATATCACCTTTGGCATAAAGGTAGGGTTTCTCCTTAAAGAAACCCTGTCCTGATGAAAAATTATAAAAGGTTCCACTGCCATTAATGCCTGTAGCTCTGAGACTCTTCATGCTGAAGTTACTGCCAGGAGCAGAGCTTTTTCCACTATATAAATTTTAGATTGGCTGTATTGGCTGGCTCAAAAGGTGGCAGGGTCAGTTTTTCCAAACTGAGGTCCCAAGTCGGTGTTGGTGCTCTCCGGGGCGGTCTTATGTTTTTAGCCCCTCTGAGGTACTGCTTTAGCAAGGGATGAGAGAATAAAGGAGGATCCGTGTTGTAATGTGCTGAAATGGCAGAGGCGTGGATCTTAATTGGTGTGAAAGATAGACCTCTGTCCCGCATCTCAGTTAGGTAATGTAAAATCTGAGGAATGTTTGGAACAAGAGGGTCAAGGTTTTGAGCCTGGTTCCAGGTGCAGAATCTCTTCCATTTTTCTGAGTAAGCTTTCCCTGTGCTAGGCTTCCTGGCCTCCAAAATGACATCCATAACAGCTTTAGAGAGAGGTGTTGCCTGTTTGGCTAATGCATCTGCCATGCAGCCAGGTTTAGGGTTTTGAGCTGACCGTGCAGGATCTGATTGTTTTGTTGAGTCAGAAGGTGTGGAATTTGAGGCAAAATCCATGGTGGTCCTTGAGCCAAGTTCCTTAAGATAGGGTACCAGTGCTGGCGTGGCCAGTCTGGAGCAATCAGGATCGTCTGTGGTTTTTCTTGTCTGGCTTTTAGGAGTACCTTTGAAAGGAGTGGCAGTGGCGGGAAGGCATAAACTTTTAGGTTTTTCCAACTGAACAAAAGAGCATCCATTTTCCATGATTGCTTGTGATAAGTCCTTGTGCAGAATTTTTGTAGTTAGCAATTCAGTGGGGAGGCAAAAAGATCTATGTCTTGGCATCCCCATTTTTGCATTACCATGCTGAAGATTTGTGGATTCAATTTCCATTTGTGAGGGTCCATGATATTTCAGCTTAGACAGTCTGCCAGAGTATTTTTCTTTCCTGGCAGGAATTGTGCTTGTAGGTGAACTTGATACGTTAGAGCTGTGCTCCACAAGGTCATGGCTTGCCTGCTTAGGGGATAAGGAGTGGCCCCTTGCTTGATTATGTACCACATTACTGTGCTGTTGTCTGTCTTGAGTAATAATTGTCCTGGATGCAAAAGGTCCTTGAAAGCTGTTAGGGCATTTTGAACAGCCAACATCTCTTTTTGATTGATGTGAAGATGCATCTGGTCTGTGGTCCACTTGACCTGAATGCATTTTCCTGCCATGTGTGCTCCCCAGGCGTAATCCGAAGCATCTGCTGTTAGAGTTTGCCTGGCTGTGGGTTGGGTAAAAGGCTGACCCTTGTTTAGGTGACATGCCTGTGCCCACCATCGTAACTCCTATTGTAGGCAGGGAATCATTGGTATTACTGCTTCTAAACTGTGAAAGTGTTGAGTCCAAACACTTTTTAGGTACCATTGTAATTTCCTCATATGCAGTCTGGCATATGGTATTAGTAGAATGCAGGACGCCATGAATCCCAGGGCCTGCAGAATTTTTCTTGCAGGGAGATGGGACTTTTTTGCCAGTAATTGAAAATACTGAGTTAGTTGCACTTTTTGTCTGGCGTGAGGTAAGCCATCTGGGCCGTTGTATTTAAGCTGGCACCCAGGAATATAATCTGTTGCAAGGGCACTAGTTTTGACTTCTTTTCATTTACTGTGTACCCTAGAGAAATTAGCAACCTTTTTACAAATGCCAGATGCTGTAGAAGAATGTCCTTTGTCTCTGCTTGAATGAGGCAGTTGTCCAGGTATGGATATATTTGAATTCCTTTTTGTCTGCAAAATGCAATTACTGGTGCAAGGCACTTTGTGAAGACCCTGGGCACAGTAGATAAGCCAAATGACAGTGCAGAGAATTGGTAGTGCATTGTACCAGCTTTGAAACTGAGGTATCTTCTGCAATTTTGTCTGATAGGGACATGCAGGTATGCCTCTGAGGTCCAGAGTAACAAGCCAAGCCTTCTTGCCCAGCATGGGTAGAAGCTGCTGTAATTTCAACATTTTGAATTTTGGAATATCCAGGTAAGTATTCAGAATTGAAAGGTCTAGTATGGGCCTCCAGGCCTTGTCCTTTCTGGGGACCAGGAAGAGTCTTGAGTAAAATCCTTGTCCTTGTTCCTGTTGTGGTACTTTTTGAATAGCTGTCATGTCCATGAGGGCTGAAATTTGTTTTTGTGCCTCTGCCCATTGACTTTGTGGCAGGTCTGGCATTCCTTTTAGCCTTGGTAAAGTATGAAAGCAGAACCTGCAACCTTGAGACACAACATTCAGAACCCATTTGTCTTGGGTGATTGTTTGCCAGTTTTGAGAAAAAAGTGCTAGTTTTCCCCCTAAGGGGGCTTCCAAAAGGGACGTGCTTGGTGTACGAAGGGGAAAGTCATTGTGACTGTTTCCTGTAAGGTTGAGACTTGTCCTCACCTCCTTTTGGGGTTGAGGTGCCCCACTGTCGTTGTCTGTTTGAGCCTTGGGGTTGAGATCTGTCTCTTGGGCGTCTGTATCTGCCTCTCTGTGGCCTGTTTGACACTGGAAAGGACCAATTCTTTGTTGGCCAATTTCTGCTAAATCGAGGTGGCTGTACCTGTAAAAAAGTCTTGACTGTTTGCATAGCTTTATCCTCCATTTTCTTTAACACCTCTTCTGCCTTAACACCAAACAAGGTACCATGCTGTAAAGGAGCATCCAATAATTTTGCCTTAACATGATCAGGTAAACTCTGTTCTTTTAACCAAGCATGTCTTTGAATCACAGAACTTGTAACTGCGGCTCTACAAGAGGCCTCTAAAGAATCAAAACCACATTGCAGAGTATGTTTTCCCACCTTTTCAACTGCATGCAATAAATCCTGCATTTCTTTACAATCAGGAGCTTCTGAGCTTGCAAGCATTTTCTGTTTTAACTGAGCCATTAAATATTGTTGGTACTTAAGCATGTGAAACTGGCAATTTAAAGCTCTTACTGCTAAAGTTGCAGAAGTGTATACTTTCTTCCCCCATCTATCCAAACCTCTGGAATCTCTGTCAGAGGGTACTGGATTTTTTGCAATGGAAGCCTTAACCCCTTTTGGACCCCGGGAAATAGTTTCTGGATAAGCAGAAGGGTTTTTGTAAAGAAACTTGTGAGAGTCAGGGACTCTATAATACCTGTCCGGCTTGGATTCAGAGAACACATCATCCACAATGTCTAGCACAGGCGGAATAGCCAGAGGCCTGTGCTGAGGCAATAAAGGAAATCCCCGAGCCTTTTCTTGGATTCTGAGTAATCCTGACTTTCCCAATGGAAATGCTCCCTCATGGTATGTAAAGTTTTCCCAGAAGAATAATCCTCAGGAGGAGAGGCTGAAGGGATAGATTCTTCAGCATCAGAGTCCTCATAGGGGGGTAGAGAGTATCCCTGGTCTGAAGAGGAATCAGAGGAAATGGAAACCTGATCAGAGGAATCATAGTCTGTATCCTGCCTAGGCCTTTTCTCAGGAGGGGGATGGGAACCCCTGATTAGATTAATGAGGTCTTCGGCCATTTTAAGCATCTGTTTCTTAGGCATGGAGGACTGTCCAAGAGAATGCTGTACTTGTTTCTTTGTCTTTAATGGTACCTTTGTCTTGGCTGTTTTAATGGTAAGTCGTGAAGGTCTGAAAACACCCTCAGAAGCCGATGCCTGCTCAGCGGCTCCGGACCCATCTGAGGGATTAGTTTCCGTAGGCCCAATACCTTGAGTTTCCAGAGGCCTAGTTGTCTCCACGTCAGAGTCGGAAGCAGCCTGTGGCTTTGAGGTAGCGGGTGTCAGGGGCTGCAAAAGCGCCTCACTGAGAACCTTGCGAACCGGCGACTGGCCTAGAAGAGGTTTCGTCTGTTTTGGACCTCGGATGCCTGTCTTTATCCTTGTCTTTGTGTTTTTTCGCTATTGAGGTAGTTGGTTGATCCAACGGCATAGTATAATTGAACCTTCGGCCAAAGTAGTGCAAAGCAATATCAAAATGTCTTTTTATAGTGCGTTTGTTAAATCTAGCACAAAACCGACAACTAGAGACGTTGTGATCAAGGCCTAGGCATGGAATACAGTAAGAGTGGAAGTCCTTACGAGGTATTTGCTTCCCACAAAAAATACAATTAACTTTTTCTGACATCGGTCTGAGGCAAGAAAAAAGTTTCCCCAATGGGGTACTTAGCTTTATTGAAGACTTCGGATCTGAGTCGGCCAACCGGCACTTGCGAACTGCTTCTACTTCAGGCACCGCGCGGCAAGAAAGACGGAAGAAAATGGCGTCGGATGCATCTTGTATACCCCTGGCGCACTGACGTCAGGGAAAAAGCGACAGCAACCGACGCCTGACCAAGACTTTGGAACTCTGGTTGACTGCGGGACCGCCTGACGGCAGGATAACCCAAGTATAATGACTGCAGCAGTGTAACACGATGAACATCTGCAGAGACACACAGCACACTGTTCAGAAACGCACAATTAGGAAACAGAAAAAAATGAAAATGCAGTTCTTTTAAAACTGCAAGTTTGTACTCAACAGAAAACTAAAATACACTACTGCAAGTTTCACTTAACTTCAGCTTCTAATGCAGATGTTTGTAGCCAAGCAAGTCTCTCATGAGTTCAGCATAAAAAAAAGGTGTATATTTTTAACCCCATCTGTCCACTGCTCTGGAATCCCTATCTGAGGGGGTGGGATTCTTAGCTGAAGTAGCTTTAACCCCTTTTGGGCCTTGAGTAATGACCTCAGGGTCCGCTGTTGGGTTTTTAGAGAGATATTTGTGAGAGTCAGGGACTCTGTAGTAGCGGTTTGGTTTTCTGGGAGCAGGAGGGGAGGGCGTCTGGAATAAAGCTGGATTCAAGGAAGACAATCTACCACATCTGGGAATGGGGGGCTGGCTAAGGGCCTGTGCTGTGGAAGGTCCAGGAACTCTGTCTCTTTTTAGACTGCGGGTAGTCTAGACTCTCCCATTTGAGCTACACGCTCGAGAGACTTGAACCTCAGCACTGAAATAAATAGGACATGCTGGAGGGACAGATTCATAACCCAGAGGCTCCCTTCACTATGGAATAAAATCCCAGTCCAGGTTAGGCAGAGTCCCTCATTGACTCTCTTCAAGAGGAATCTTGATGAGTGGATGGGAGATCATGGGTTTACCCCGGGTATCACTTCTGTGTCACTGTTAGACAGAGGCACAGTATACTAACCTCGAAAAAGGGCATAGCAAAATTAATTTAAAATGGGTGGCGAAAGCCAAACATACTCTGGCTAGGCTTATAAATGCCCTAGGGCAGATAGCCTAGTATGGTGACTTCAACTACCCTAATATAGACTGGGAACACTACTCAAGCCCAAACACTCTAGCCCAAAAGTTCCTGGAATTCATAAACTCAAATGCCATGGAACAACTAGTCACCATCCCCACAAGAGGAGAGAACATACTTGATCTCATCATCACAAACATGGGAGCACAATGTTCAACACCAGAAGTATACCCCTCACTGGTGAGATCTGATCACAAACTAATCTCGCTGGAGGTCCTCATCCCGCCCCACCAAATGAAAAAGACCACAGTAAAGAACTTCGAAAGCCGACTTCACACTTCTAAAGACTAGTGTGGTCTCCTTTAAGGCCCCTGAGCCGGCGGTTAACATTACTCAAACCGCTGAATCACTTGCAAATGCCTTCTACCAGCACCTGCAGGGCTGCATGGATCAGGCAATCCCAAGCAAAACAAAGACTCTTTGTACCAAAGGCAAGCGTCCAGTCTGGTGGACCCCAGCCATAAACAAACTCTGCAATAAAAGGAGAAAGCTACTACAAGATAGAGCAAAATCCTTAAAAGGTAAGACACCGCTGATCACTGTAAGTAAAAAGCTAAGAGCTCTCATAAAATCATCCAAAGCTAATTTTGAGAAAAAAATAGCTAAGGACTCTAAAAGACAACCATAAAGCATTCTTTAGCTATGTCAGAAACCTAGGAGGAAACTCCCAGATATGCTCAGAATTAGTTCAAAATGATGTGAAGATTACTTTTCCTACAGACATTGCCAACATACTGGCTGACAGGTTCAGTGCAAACTTCTCCCCACCCTCCCCGCCTAAAGAAGAGATATCTATACCAAATGATTGTAGCCCCCCAAACATCTCCAACGCTCAGGTGAAAACTGCTCTCTCTAAGGCAAAGAACACAGCATCCATGGGACCTGATGGTGTCCCCGGCTGTGTGCTCCATGAACTCAATGAGGAATTAAACCCACAGTTAGGACAGCTGTTTAATCTTAGTCTCACCTCCGGATACGTACCCAGAGAGTGGCGCACAGCGACTGTGGTCCCACTCCACAAAGGCGGTGCCTCCACCCACCCTGGAAATTACCGTCCCATTAGCTTGACAAGCCTGATCTGCAAAGCCATGGAAAGGATCATAATGGATCTCATAAATAAAGACATAGGGAATTTGCAGACTTTGGATCCAACCCAGTTTGGCTTTGTCAAAGGCAGATCATGCCTTTTAAACTTGGTTGACTTTTTGAAACAGTCACCAAGGCCATTGACAAGGAAAGGCAGTCCATACAGCCTACCTAGACCTGGCGAAGGCTTTCGATACAATACCCCACTCGGGTATCATTGAAAAACTCATCAACTTAAATGTAAACCCATACATTACAAGATGGGTTGCAAACTGGCTGAGTGACAGAACCCACAGGGTCAGAGTTGCTGGCGCCATGTCAGACTCTAAGCCTGTCACAAGTGGTGTCCCACAGGGCTCAGTCCTGGGCCCACTCTTGTTTGGCATCTACTTTTCTGAAGTACAAGCAAACACAGGAGGGTTATGGCTGACAAAGTTCGCAGATGACTGCAAACTGGGCGCCGTAGTTGAGAACACATCCGACACAGATATCCTTCAGAAGGGTCTCACAGAAACGGATAACTGGTGCCAGAGCCATGGCCTCAAGTTAAATGCCAAGAAATGCATAGTCATACCCTTCTGGAAAAATAAGGTTACCCCTAGCTACCGTATAGGTGGCAATCCCCTGAACACAGAAGAAGTTATTAGGGACCTGGGACCCCAGGTTGACAGTAGCCTTTCATTCGACACTCATATTGCTAAAGTAGTTAGGAAGACCTTCAACATTGCCCACCTTATCATGAAGGGATTCACATCTAGATCAAGGGAAGTCATAGTCTCCCTATACTCATCACTCATCAGACCAATGATAGAGTACAATGCCCCATTCGGAATGTATCTGACCCGACACTTGCAGCAGCTGGAGAGGCCACAAAAGTTCCTCACCAAAAGGATAAAGGGTCTCAAAAATCTGTCTTATGCTGCACGACTGAAAGAACTCCAGTTATATTCAGTTGCGTCGCTTGCTCAGAGGTGACCTATGCCTGACATACAAGGCCATGTCAAACCCAGATTTGATGAATATGCTTCATCTCAAAAAAATCTAGATCCCTCAGAGCCACAAGGGCGGGTGACTTAAACCTCGACACGGTTATTAATAGGACGTGCTGGAGGGATAGATTAATCACCCAAAGACTCCCTATGCTGTGGAACAAAATCCCGGTTTATGTGAGGCAGAGCACCTCGCTGGCCTTGTTCAAGAGGAATCTTGACCAATGGATGGGAGATTGCAGATACACCCCAGGGGTTACCCCAGTGTCACTGCTCGACAGAGGCACAGCTAAATAATGGGCATAGTTTCTCCAAACTAAGGGGTGGCGTAAGCCACAAAACTATGGCTAGGCTTATAAATGCCCTCGGGCAGATAGCCTAGTATGAACCTATGAACCTATGAAATGCTCTCAACGTATGCAGGGTTTCTCCAAAGGAAAAGTCCTCTGGGGGAAGAGGCTGAAGGAATAGATTCTTCTGCATCAGAATCCTCATCCGTACAGAGGGGCTGCATGTCTTCATAGTCACAGATTCATAGGTAGGTACTAGGCTATCAGCCCAAGGGCCTACGTAAACCTAGCCAACAAGGTTCCATGGCTTACGCCACCCAAGAAAGTTATCTTCCTGTGCCACTGTTGAGCAGAGACACAGAAGTGATCCCTGGGGTGTATTTCCTATTTCCCATCCACTCATCAAGATTTTTCTTGAAGAGTGCTAATGAAGAACTTTGCTTGAATTAGATGGGTAGCTTGTTCCAGACATGCATCAGACTCATCTGACTCGTTTAGGCAAAATTTCTGGTGAAAGATCTCTTTCTTTTTGAGTGAGTGGCTTGGCTTCCCCTACTCAGCTGTCATTCTAAGCACTTGTGACTAAGGCACGGGAGCAGGCGCCAAAAAATGGTTGGAATGCAGTTTCTTGGGGGAGGTTTGACCCATGGGCCTAAGGAACTCAGCTGGTTTAGATAGAATGGTAGCCGTGAAAGAAGGCATTGGTTATGTCTGGATTGGATGTTGCGAAGGACTTCCTTGGACGGAGGTGCCTGCACAGTGGCTCCAGACCCATCCAAGGTAGAGATGACCGCAGGATCCTTAGATGAAGAAGAGTTCTGAGGCATACCAGACTCCGAAAGGGTCTCGATAGAGACCTGTGAATTAACTTGAAGTGGGCATCAGGGATTGAAAAAGCACTTCATTGAATTCTGGAGGACTGACTACCAGCTTGGCAGCAGTGTCGTTGGAAGGTTTAGTCCTGTGCGGTCTGTCTCTAAGTTTTTTCGGAAAGTCTGCTGTCGGATGGCTTACGGAAGCCATACCGGAATTAGAGAACTGTACATGGAAATATCTGGCTACAATAAAGGCCCGATGACGAATGGTTCTGGTGTTAAAGCACAGAACAGACAACGAGGGACGTCGTGGTCTGGGGCTAGACAAATGACGCAGTCAGAATGGAAGCCCCGGCGTGGTATTTGCTTTCCACAGGCGAGAAAATTATTACCTTTTTCTGACACTGTTAGTGCAAGAAAAAAGGATCCCCAATAGGATACTTAGCTTATGAAGACTTTAATTTCGATTCGGAAACTAAACTCAGGTAGCAGCCGACAGGCACTCGTGCAAATCGCTTCTGCTTCTGGCTCCGCGGCAAGAAAGACTGATGTAATGGCGTCAGCTGCCCTCCTTTATACCCCTGACGTCAGTCTTAAAGCGACAGCAACTGATGCAGAAAATACCCCTGACGTCAGTCTTAAAGCGACAGCAACTGACGCAGAAATACCAAGTCTCTGGTATTCAGGCCAGCTGAGGGTTACCCCAGCATGGATAACTCAAATGTGATGACTGCAACAGTGAAACACGAAGATCATGTTTTATCCCGTTTTTGCCACCACTGCATGCAAACCTTTAACAGATATCAACTTTCACAATTTTTTGCGAAATTATTATGACACCTACACAGCCTTCAAATAAACTTAATGGCTTCATGACTTCCAAGATAGGTGGACACGGAGTAACTGAATTACAGCTCTACCAGGGCAAACTGTATGAAATTGTTTAAGTAAATTAAAGTTATCAAGTTGCGTAAAATACATTTACTAGCTAAACACTGGGATGTCAGCAAATACATTGGAAAAAGTAAGCAAAAGACAATTAAGAAAGAGGGAGACGGGAACTCTGGCTGAGAAGAACCTTGCAACTCTTCTGCAAAAAGCTTAGACTTTAGCTCAGGAGATGGCCTTCAGTAATTCAGAAAAACAATCAAATTCTCTCAGAGGTATATAAAAATAAGGGAGACACGAGGAAAATGTATTGTCAAATTTCAAATGGCTGAAGAAGGAAAAAAAAAGGTGTTGGTTGATAAAGACAGCAGAAAGTACAGTTGTGTACACTTACTATAAATGTAGATGTTTGAGTGTATTCACTGTTGCAGTCACCACACTTGGGTTATCTGCCTGCAGGTAGCACTCAGTCAGCCCGAATACCCAGAGTCTTGGGATTTCTGCGTCAGATGCTGTCGCCTCTTCCATGACGTCAGGTCATCAGGGGTATAAAACGTGCAGCAGACGCCATAAGTTTTTCTTGCTCTAGACGTCAGGAACCCCCAAAATAGGACTTAATTACATGGTGTGGAACACCTCCACTAAAAAGTAAACACCACAGCCATAAGATATGGCCAAAAAGAGGATAGGCAGAAAGCATACAGAAGTCAAGGGGCTGGAGGGAGGGTAACCAGGACTGCAACAGTGAATATACTCAAACGTCTACATTTATGGTAAAAGTACACAACTGTACTATGTTCTTAGTGTTTCACTGTTGCAGTCATCACACTTGGGTTGATTCCCAAAGCTGAGTAAGGGTGGAGGCAGTCAAGAAGTATTAGGGCTGGCTAGCAGGCCTTGTAAGACAGCTGTGGCAAATCCAGCTCTGGATTTAGAAAAAATAGGTAAGTAGTAATGCTTAGTGAAGGTGTGTACAGAACTCCAGGTTGCAGATTCCAGGATGTCCCTGGTAGGGACTCCCCTGAGAAATGCTGTAGAGGTTGAGGAAGTCATAGTGGAATGAGTTCTGATCCCCTGTGGGATAGGTTTTCCATGGTGCTTGTAGCAGAAATGGATGCTGTGTGCTATCCATTTGGAAATGGTTTGCTTTGAAATGGCCTTGCTCTCTGCCCCAGTAGCAAAGCTAACTAGCAGCTGATCAGATTTTCTGAAAGGCTTAGCCCTGTCAAGGTAGAACCCGAGCCATCTGTGCACGTCCAAGGAGTGCAGGATCCTTTCCACTTTATTCTGAGGATTAGGGAAAAAGGTTGGTAAATGGAAGGACTGGTTTAAAGCCACACTGGATACCACCTTTGGCATAAATGATGGGTTAGTCCACAGGGAAACCCTGTCAGCATGGAAAATAATGAAGGGTTCCACAACCATTAGAGTCTAACTCAGACACTCTTCTTGCTGAGTGACCAGAAGTAAGGTTGTTTTCCAAAACCGGAATTTTAACTCTGCTGTAGCAGCAGGCTCAAAAGGGTGTGAGCTTCTCTAGTACAAAGTTAAGGTCCCAGGCAGGAGTGGGAGCTCTCCTCGGGAGTCTTAAAGTGTTGGCTCCTCTCAGGAACTGTTTGATTAGCGGATGAGAGAAGATGGGTGGCTCAGTATTGTAATGAGCTGAGATGGCAGAGGCATGAATCTTAACTGATGAGAAGGATAGGCCTTCGTGGAGCAGCTCTTCTAGTTAATCTAGGATTTGAGGTAATGTGGCCATGGCTGTGTCCTTTCCTTGAGACTGGCTCCAAGAACAGTATCTTTTCCACTTTTCTGAATAGGATTTCCTAGTACTAGGCCTTCTGGCCTCAAGGATGGCATCCAGCACCTGGTTGCTAAGGGTTGCTTGTGGTGTAATTCAGGGAATAAGCAAAATTTGTCCCTCCTGCTGGGGCAGCAGGGAGGGGGTCTGATGTAGGTGCCTGGGTGGCACTGCTGTCAGACTGTGTAGGAGTGGGTACTAGTGTTGGCATGGACAGTCTGGTGCAATAAGGATTGTCCTTGGTCTGTCCTGTTTGATCTTGAGTAGTACTTTTGCGAGGAGGGATAGAGGGGGAGGCACAAATTGAGAGGATTTCCCATGTAAAGAATAGAAAATCCACTTTCCTTGCTTGGCTGTGAGGATTTCTGGTGCAAAATTTGCTTAACTGATTGTTTTGGGGCATACTTCTCAACCTGGAAACATCATAAATCTGGACAAAGGCCCATGTAAAATAGGTACAAATCTGTATGTTGATTAACATAAAATTTGCACACAACTATGCAACTCCACCCACGCCAATGGAATTGTGGGATACCAACTTTCAAATGCAAACTGAACAGACAACCAAAATATGGCCCCAGCACAATCTCTGTATAAGTAACAGTCATCTAAATAACACATTATGTAATATCTGTAACTAATGAAGAGGTTGCTGCTAGCAAACACATTTATATTTCATTGTTTCATCTACAAATAAAGTGCCTGCTGTTGCCCTTGAGGAATAAACTGCCTATGCTAGATTACATAAAAATGATAAGCTACTAACATGCAATAGGGAATGTATAACAAACTGATAACAGGTTCATAGTTACTAAGCATCTCCTCGAAAAAGGGCATTCTCAGGACTGCAGCATCCACCCCTTTAAAAGTAAAACTGTACACTATCAGCAATGAATCTGCATATTGTGGGAGTAGAACCCACAGCCTTCTGCATTAAAAGCAAGCATTCTACCTGTTATGCTACTAACACAAGCAAACGTATCATAACCTAAGCAGTACTAAACTTCTCTCCCCCTGAAGGAGATATGCAGCACAAGAAATCTGGAAAAAGCCAACATTTATTGGCAGGGTGGGGGACAAAGGCCCAAAACCAGAGACAAATGTTAAACACTATTATATAATAAAGAAAAGTAATTTGAATAAAATGTTTGGTGTTACCATGCATTTCCTGAAAGATAGGACTGAAACTCATTATTTAGTGAATTCAGTTCTCATTAATTTGCCAGAAAACCACAAATTTTAAGAGGAACAGACCAAAAGTATGAGCCAAAACTTCTGCAACACTTTGGACAGTTAAGAACCACGGTTAACTCCTTAAACCACAAGTGGTGGTGGTATGCGTAGAGAATCTAGGCTGTTGGTACCTGTACACAAGGTTACAGGGTTTGAGTCTCTAACCACCAGTTACACCTAAAGTACAGTTGTGTAACCATAAATGTAGATGTTAGAGTGTATTCACTGTTGCAGTCATTACTCTTGGGTTATCCTGCTGGCAGGCTACCCGTAGTCGGCCTGAATCCCAAAGTCCTGGTCCAGCGTCGGTTGCTGTCGTCTCTTCCCCGACGTCACTGCGCCAGGGGTATAAAAGATACACCCTACGCCATTTTCTTCAGTTTCTCTTGCCCCAGATGTCAGGTGCCCCCAAAAGGGTAGGCTAAAAAAATTATGCCAATAAACATGCATACACTAAAGCAAACATTTCATTCATCTACAAGCAAATACACCACATAGGTTGTATAGAATAGAGAAGTACAGATAAGATCCAGCAAAAGAAAGGGGGATGGTGGGAGGGTAACCTGGACTGCAACAGTGAATACACTCAAACATCTACATTTATGGTAGGTGCACAACTGTACTATGTTCATCGTGATTCACTGTCGCAGTCATTACTCTTGGGTTGAATCCCAGAGTGGAAGATGGGTGGCTGGGGCTAGATCAGATTAGGAAAGGCTATGAGGCCCTGCAGGACTGCAGTGGCAAAGCCTGCTCTGGATTTAGAGTAGAGAGGTAAGTGGTAGTCCTTTGTAAAAGTGTGCACTGAACTCCAAGTTGCAGCATCTAAGATGTCTTTGGTTGGTACTCCTCTGAGGAAGGCTGCTGAAGTGGCTGCTGCTCTGGCTGAAAGTGGCCTAATGCCCTTAGGCACTGATTTGCCATGTTGAGAGTAGCAGAAACGAATGCAATGGCCTATCCATTTTGAAATAGTCTGTTTTGAGACAGCCTTTCCTTGTGATCCTGCAGCATATGCCACTAAAAGTTGCTCAGTCTTTCTGAAAGCTTTAGTTCTGTCCAAATAGAAGCGTAGCTGTCTGTGCATGTCCAAAGAATGCAGAAGTCTCTCACCTTTGTTCTGTGGGTTTGGATAAAAGGTAGGCAAGTGAATGGTTTGGTTAAGGGCCACAGTGGACACTACCTTGGGCATAAATGTCGGGTTTGTCCTCAGAGAAACCCTGTCTGGATGGAAAATGATAAAAGGTTCCACAGGCATGAGTGCCTGTAACTCAAAGACTCGTCTTGCAGAGGTCATTGCTAGGAGCAGAGCTGTTTTCCAGGATACGAATTTTATATCAGCTGTTAAGGATTGCTCAAAAGGAGGCAGTGTGAGTTTTTCCAAGACATAATTGAGGTCCCATGCAGGTATTGGCACTCTCCTTGGAGGTCTTATATTTTTGGCCCCTCTGAGGTACTGCCTTATTAAAGGATGAGAAAAGATAGGTGGTTCCGTATTGTAATGGGCTGAAATGGCAGAGGCATGGATCTTAATTGATGAAAAGGAAAGGATAGGCCTTTGTCCAGCATCTCAGTTAAGTATTGTAAAATCTGAGGAATATTTGGTACAAATGTGTCAATTCCTTGTGCCTGGTTCCAAGCACAGAATCTCTTCCATTTTTCTGCATAAGATTTTCTGGTACTGGGCCTCCTGGCCTCCAAAATAACATCCATCACAGCTTTGGAGAGGAGTGCTCTGAATGGCTACATTATCAGCCATGCTGCCAGATTTAAGGTCCTGAATTGGCTGTGCAGGATCTGATTGTTTTGTTGGGTTGGTAAGTGAGAAATTTGAGGAAATGTCCAGGCTGGACCTTGAGACAAGTTCTTTAGGATTGGGTACCAGTGCTGGCGTGGCCAGTCTGGGGCAATCAGTATCATTTTTGGCTTCTCTTGTCTGACCTTTAGGAGTATCTTGGGGAGAAGAGGCAGTGGAGGAAAGGCATATATTGTTAGGTTTTTCCAGCTGAAGGATAAGGCATCCACTTTCCATGCTTGCTTGTGATAAGTCCTTGTGCAGAATCTCTGTAGTTGGCAGTTGTGAGGGGGAGGCAAACAGATCTATATCTCGGCATCCCCATTTCCTTGTCATGCTGAAGACTTGCGGATCCAGTTTCCACTCGTGGGGATCCATGACGTTTCTGCTTAGTTCATCTGCCAGAGTATTTATCTTTTGTGGCAGGAATTGTGCTTGCAGGTGAACTTGATAAGTCAATGCTGTGTCCCACAAAGTCATGGCTTGTCTGCAGAGGGGGTAGAAATGTGTGCCTCCCTGCTTGTTTATGTACCACGACTGTAGTATTGTCCGTCTATCAGTAGTTGTCCTGGATGAAGTAGATCCTTGAAAGCGGTCAGGGCATTCTGAACAGCTAGCATCTCTTTTTGATTGATATGAAGATGCATCTGGCTTGCGGGCCATGTGCCCTGAATACATTTTCCTGCCATGTGGGCCCCCCAGGCATAATCTGATGCAACCGTTGTTAGTGTTTGCCTGGCTGTGGGTAAAGTGAATGGCTGTCCCTTGTTGTGGTGACAGGCCTGTGCCCACCATCGAAACTCCTGTTGCAGGCAGGGAATAAGGGTAATTAACGTTTCCAGGCTGTGGCAATGTTGAGTCCAAACACTTCTTCGATACCATTGTAGTTTCCTCACATGCAGTCTGGCATATGGAATTAGCAGAATGCAGGATGCCATGAAGCCCAAAGCCTGCAGAATTTTTCTTGCAGATAACTGGGTCTTTGTTGCCAACATTTTGAAGTAAGAAGCCAGTTGCCTTTGTCTGGCATGAGATAAGCCATCTGGGCAGTTGTATTTAAACTTGCACCCAGGAATATTATCTCTTGAGAGGGTACTAGTTTTTATTTCTTTTCATTTACTGTGTAAAAAGATTAGTAATTTGCCTAGGGTACAAACACCAGATGCTTTAGTAGAATGTCCTTGTTCTCTGCTTGAATAAGGCAGTCGTCCAAGTAAGGCTATATTTGAATTCCTCTGTCTGCAAAATGCAATTACTGGTGCCAGGCATTTTGTGAAGACCCTGGGCGCAGTAGATAAGCCAAAGGGCAGAGCAGAGAATTGGTAGTGCATTGAGCCAGCTATGAATCTGAGGTATCTTCTGCAAGACTGTCTGACTGGGACATGCAGGTATGCCTCTTTTAGGTCCAAAGTTACAAGTCAAGTCTTCTTGCCCAGCATGTCAAAATTTTGAATGTTGGAACGTCCAGAAATGCGTTTAGAATAGACAGGTCCAGTACTGGTCTCCAGGCTTTGCCCTTTCTGGGTACCAAGAAAAGTCTTGAGTAAAATACTTGTCCCTGCTCTTGCTGTGGTACTCGTTGAGTGGCCCTCATGTCCATGAGGGATGAAACTTGCTTTTGTGCCTCTGCCCATTGATTGTGTGGCAGGTCTGGCATACCTTTTGCCCTTGGCATGGTGTGAAAGTGGAACCTGTAGCCCTGAGACATGATATTCAAGACCCATTTGTCCTGGATGATCATGTGCCGATTATGTGAAAAAAGTGCTAGATTTCCCCCTAAGGGGGCTGCCAAAAGTTAAGTGCTTGGTGCTGGCAGAGGAAAGTCATTGGGACTGTTTCCTGTATGGCTGTGATTAGTCTTCTCTGCTTTTGGAGGTAGAAGCACACCATTGTTTACGCCTGTATGAGCCTTGGGGCTGGGATCTGTCTCTGGGGCATCTGTATCTGCCTCTTTGTGGCCTGTCTGACAATGGAAAGGACCAATTCTTTGTAGGCCAGTTCCTGCTAAATCTGGGTGGCTGCACCTGTAAGAAATCCTTAACTGTCTGCATAGATTTTGCTTTGTCCTACATTTTCTTCAACACCTCTTCGGCTTTAACACCAAACAAAGTATCACGCTGTAATGGAGCATCTAATAAGTTTGCTTTAACATGATGAGGCAGACTCTGTTCCTTTAACCAAGCATGCCGCCTAATCACAGAACCCGTAATAGCGGCCCTGCAAGAGGCCTCCAGAGAATCAGAACCACATTGCAAAGTATGCATTCCCACTTGTTCAGTTGCATGCAATAAATCCTGCATTTCCTTGTTTTCTGCACATTCAGAATTTAACATTTTCTGTTTAAGCAGTGACATTAAGTATTACTGATATTTAAGCATATGAAACTGACAATTTAAAGCCCTCACAGCCAAGGTAGCAGAAGTGTACACCTTTTTTCCCCCATCTGTCCAGTGCCCTTGAATCCCCATCAGAGGGGATAGGTTTTTTTGCAGTGGAAGCTTTGACCCCTTTAGGACCCTGAGAAATAGTTTCTGGGTCAGCAGCAGGGTTTTTATAAAGAAATTTATGTGAATCCGGAACCCTGTAGTATCTGTCTGGCTTAACAGGTGCAGGGGGTAAAGAGTCAGGAGGCAGGCCGGACTCTGAAAATACATCTACAATGTCTAAAACAGGAGGGATAGCATGAGGCCTGTGCTGAAGTAGTAAAAGAAAGTCTCTGAGCCTTTTCTTAGATTCTGAGTAGTCTTGGCTCTCCCAGTGGAAGTGCTCCCTCATGGTATGCAGGGTTTCCCCAAAAGAATAATCCTCAGGAGGGGAAGCTGAAGGGATAGATTCTTCCGCATCTGAATCCTCATAAGGAGGGAGAGAGAGTACTCCTGTTCAGAAGAGGAGTCAGAGGAAATGGAAACCTGATCTGAAGATTCATATTCTGTCTCTTGCCTAGGCCTCTTATCAGGAGGGGGATGGGAACCCTGATCAAAGTAATTAGGTCTTAGGCCATTTTGAGCATCTGTTTTTAAGGCATGGAGGCCTGTCCATGGGCTTGCTGCACTTGTTTCTTTGTCTTTAGTGGTGCTTTAGTCTTTACCTTTGAAGCTGTAGTCTGTTTTATATACAACTGTGTAAGCCTGAAAACACCCTCAGAAGCCGATGCCTGCTCAGCGGCTCCAGACCCATCTGAGGGAATATTTTCCAAGTGTCCAATACCTTGAGTTTCCAGAGGCCTAGTCTGCTCCACGTGGGAGTCGGAAGTGGCCTACGGCTTTGAGGTAGCGGGCGTCAGGGGCTGCGAAAGCGCCTCACTAAGAACCGGCGACTGGCTTAGAAGAATCCTCGTCCGTTTTGGACCTCAGATGCCTGTCCTTTTCTTTGCGTTTCCTGTGAATTGCAGTAGTCGGATGGCTATCCAAAGACATCGTGTAATTAAATCTCCGGCCAAAGTAATGAAATGCAAAATCGTACCGACGCTTAATAGTGCATTGGTTAAATCTAGCACAAAACCTGCAATCAGCAACGTCGCAATCAGGGCCTAGGCAAGGAATACAATAAGAATGGAAGTCCTTATGAGGTATTTGCCTTCCACAAGAAATACAATCAACTTTTTCTGACATCGGTCTGGAGCAAGAAAAAAAGTTTCCCCAATGGGGCACTCAGCTTTAAATGAAGACTTCGGATCTGAAATGAGAACACGAAAATCTCAGGAGTCTGCCGACCGGCACTTGCGAACTGCTTCTGCTTCGGGCACCGCATGGCAAGAAAGACTGAAGAAAATGGTGTCGGCTGCATCTTTTACACCCCTGGCGCACTGACGTCAGGAAAGAGGCGACAGCAACTGATGCTGGACCAGAACTTTGGAATTCAGGCCGACTGCGGGTAGCCTGCCAGCAGGATAACCCAAGAGTAATGACTGCAACAGTGAAACACCATGAACATCTGGGACATTTTACACAGACACACACAGCTGTCATTAAATAAAGCTGCCTGCCAAAGTAAACCATCCTAGCTGTCATTAAACAAAGCTGCCTTCCAAAGTAAACCAGCCTAGCTGCCATTAAACAAACGCAGATCTAGCTGCCATTGAACAAAGCTACCTGCCAAAGTAAACCTAGCTGCCATTAACACATACATACAGCAAATGAAAAGCTTCTGCAAGCTGCCATTAACACACACAGCGATGCCTGCATGGAAAGCTTCTGCAAGCTGCTTTAGTAAATAAAAACAAACAGTGAAAATAAACGTGAAGGTTGAGATGCTGTGGATTCTCCTTTTACCCTGGATGATTCTCTCACTGACTTACATAGTGAAGCTGCGATGCCTGCACGGAAAGGCTGTTAAGTAAATAACACAGTGACAGTAAGCTAGCTGCAGAGGAAACGAGTAAAGCGATGCCTGCATGGTGCACGGAAAGCTTCTGCAAGTGGCTGTTATTCCTGTTAAGTAAAAGCAGACTAAGACAATGAAGGTAAGCTGCTGTAACAGTGAAGCTGCCATAAACACAGTCTTTCCCTCTGAAACTGCCATTAAGTAAACATCCAGTCTAAAACAATCAATGAGAAAACCAGCTAGACAAGAGTTGAAGGAAAAGCATATAAAACAGTCGAGGAAAAATTCCTTCCGAGACACACAGACACACACACCTTCTTCACTCAGAATGCTTCACTCAGAATAAAATAAGAAACCACCTAACAAGTGCATCTTCATCCTGTCTGTTCACCCTGCTCTCGCCAAGATCCATAACAGAAATGCACTCCCACACACGCCTCTTATTCACTCACCTCTTATTCACTCAGAATAAAATAAGAAACATGTTAACTACTGCTGTTCACCCTGCTCTCGCCGAGATCCATAACTTGCTTGCAATCCATAAAAACACAACAGTGCTCACCACTCACTATCCCCTTTGAATAAAGCCAACAGAACGGAGTTCGCAAGTGCAACTGCCAGTCAAAGATAAATCCATTTGAATGTTTCTCGCTTGCGTTACGGACGGTGCGTACAAGCCAGAAATGTGTGCACTAAGCCCTTGAGCTCAATTTCGACAGGCTGGTAGCCCTGGTGGAGCGTATGTCATCACGCACGCGATGATGTCAGCTCAAAAACAGGGAAAAAAAATTAAAAATAAAAAAAGATGGGGAAAAAACAGAAATGAAGGTGTGCCACTCGGGAATCATGGCTCCTCATTATTTGGACCCAATAACACGGTAAAAAAACGAGTAAATCGGTATGGTTGGGAGGTATATTTTGGGGGGAAGCAAAGATGTCCACCTCTGGTGTCCCCCACCTGTGGATTAGAAGTCTGAATGAGTTGGGTTCCAGTTTTCACTCGTGTGGGTCCAGTAGATTTCTGCTCAAGTCGTCTGCCAGTGAATTTTGTTTGCCTGGCAGGAAGTGAGCTTGCAGGTGAACTTGGTTGCTCAAGGCTGTGTTCCACAGGGCCATGGCTAACCCGCAGAGTGGGTAGGAATGAGTTCCCCCTGCTTGTTTATGTACCACATAACTGTGGTGTTGTCCGTCTTTATCAAGAGTTGTCCTGGAAGGAGAAGTTATTTGAAGGCTGTCGAAGCATTCTGTACAGCTAACATTTCTTTTTGATTGATATGCAGGTGAATTTGTCCGGGGCTCCATTTGCCTTGAATGCATTTGCCTGCCATGTGAGCCCCCCAGGCATAGTCTGATGTGCCTGTTGTCAGGGTTTGGGCGGCGAGGGGTTGAAAGAAAGGGAGTCCCTTGTTGTGGTTGCAAGTCTCTGCCCACCAAAGGAACGCTGTCCTTAGACGAGGAATGATAGGAATCGTGTTTCCAGGTCCTGAGAATGTTGACAACAGAGACTTAAGTACCACTGAAGTTTCCTCATATGCAGTCTTGCATATGGAATTAGTAGAATGCATGAGGCCATGAACCCTAGGGCTTGCAATATTTTTCTAGCAGACAGCTGGGTTCTGGTGGCCATTAGTTTGAAGTAATTTGTCAAATAAACCTGCTGCCATCTGGGAAGTTGTGTTCAAGCTTCCTCCCAGGAATACAGTCTTTTGGCTGGGCACCAGATGTGATTTTTCTTCGTTGATAGTATACCCCAGAGAAGTTAGGAGTCTCTTTACAAATGCTAGGTGCTAAAGTAGTAATTCATGACTGTCCGCCTGAATCAGGCAATCGTCCAGTATGGGTAAATCTGAATATTTCTCTGCCTGCAGTATGAAATGGCTGGAGCCAGGCACTTTGTGAATACCCTGGGAGCAGTAGATAAGCCAAAGGGAAGTGCAGAGAACTGACAGTGCATAGAGCCTGCCCTGAAACGTAGATATTTCCTGCAAGATTCCCTTATGGGGATGAGCAGATAAGCTTCTTTTAAGTCTAGGGTGACTAGCCAGGAGTCCTTGGCTGGCAAAAGAAGCAGCTGTAGTAGTGTAAGCATTTTGAATTTTGGGACCACCAGGAAGGTGTTGAAAATGGACAGATCCGGGATAGGGCACCAAGAGTTCTCTTTTCTGCGCACCAGGAACATTCTGGAGTAGAAACCCTGTCCCCTTTGCTCTACTGGAACAGGTTGAATAGCCCTGAAACTGAGAAGAGAAAGTACTTGCTTTTGAGCCTCTGCCCACTGGTTTGGAGGAAGGTCTGGCAACCTGCTTGGGGTTGGCAGTGAGTGGAAGTAGAATCTGTATCCCTGGGATACAATGTTTAGGACCCATCAGTCCTGGGTAATGGATATCCAGTTTTTTGCATGCAAGCGAGTTTTCCTCCTAGGGGTGCAAGTACTTGGGCATGGCTGGGAAGGATTATAAACAAGTCATTGTGAACTTTTTCCATAAGGGGGTGGCTTACCACTCCCTGTTTTTGAGGTAGGAGCATTCCATTGTTTAGATCTCTGCATACCCAGAGACTGTAGTCTTTGTGGTCTGTTGCCCCTGGGTTTGGGCTGAGAATGCCTGGGAGGGACTGGAAAGGACCAGTTTTTAGAAGGCCAGTGCCTACTGAATCTAGGTGGCTGCACCTGTAAGAAATATTTAACAGTTTGCATAGCTTTAGCTTTTTCCTCCACCTTTTTAAGAACAACTTCTGCTTTTGTGCCAAACAAACGTTCCTGGTTTAATGGAGCATCTAGTAATTTTACTTTGACATGGTCTGGCAAGATTTGTTCCTTCAGCCAAGCATGCCTTCTCAGTACAGACCCAGTAACAGCAGCCCTGCAAGATGCTTCTAAGGCATCAAAACCACACTGCAAAGTATGTTTACTAACTTGGTTTGCAGAATGCATCAACTCTTGTAAATCTTTACTTTCTGTACAACCAGGAATCAACAACATTTTTTGTTTAATTAGTTCCGTAATATAATGCTGGTACTTCAACATGTGAAACTAGCAATTTAAAGCCCTGATGGCAAGAGTTGCAGAGGTATATACCTTCTTACCCTATCTGTCTAAAGCTCTAGAATCCCTGTTCGAAGGGGTAGGGTTTTTGGTTGTAGTAGCCTTAAAACCTTTAGGTCCCTGGGAAATGGTCTCTGGATCCACAGTGGGATTTTTAAAGAGAAATTTGCGAGAGCCAGGTACTCTGTAGTACCTGTCAGGCTTTCTAGGAGCTGGTGGTAAAGTAGCAGGGGTAAGACTGGATTCCATGAAGACATCATCTGCAATATCCAGGACAGGGGGTATAGCTAGAGGCCTGTGCTGAGGCAACTCTAAAAATACCTTGAATCTCTTTTTGGACTGTGGGTAGTCCTGGCATTCCCAGTAGAAATGTTCTCTTAAGGAATGCAAGGTTTCACCAAAAGAAAAGTCCTCTGCAGAGGAGGCAGAGGGAATGGAATCCTCTGCATCTGAATCCTCAGAGGTAGATAAGGGTATGTGTCCTGGCAAATCAGAGGGATCAGAGTCATCGGTCTCATGGTCTGTAGAATCACAAGGAAAATCAATTCTTTGTCTTTTAAAGGGGGAAGGGTGGCTTCCCCTAATTAAACTTATAAGGTCTTCAGCCATTCTAAGCATTTGTTTCTGTGGCATGGGAACTTGAGAATGCACTTTGGTCTGTTTTCTAGGCGTAGTGCAAACTCTGGGCCTGAGAAATTTGGTAGTTTTAGCCAGAAACGAAGTAGTCTGTTTAATACCAACATCGGAAGGTCTGAATACACCCTCAGAAGCCGGTGCCTGCACAGCGTCTCTGAACCCATCCAAGGTAGAGACATTCGCAGGTTCCATAGTCGAAGCATCTGGCGGCATACCGGACTCTGAATGGGTCTCAGTAGAGGCCTGCGAATCTGTAGAAGCATGTATCAGGGGCTGCGAAGGCGCCTTACTGAGTACCGGTGAACTGTCTACTAACTTAACAGAAGTGTCGTCGGCAGTTTTGGACCTATGCGGTCTGTTTGTCTTTATCCTTAATTTTTTTGGAAGATCAGTAGTCAGATGGCTTACTGAAGCCATTTCGGAATAAGGAGAACAAGAGCGAAAGAATTTAGCGACGACGAATAGCTCAGGCGTTAAACAAGGCACAAAACAGACAGCGAGGAACATCGTGGTCTGGGCCTAAACAGGTGACGCAGTAAGAATGAAAATCTCTGTGAGGTATTTGCTTTCCACAGGCAAGACAACTGTTAACTTTTTCTGACATCGGCTAAAGCAAGGAAAAAGGATCCCCAACGAGGTACTTAGCTTTAGAAAACATCAGGTTTGAAACTCGAAAAACGAAAATTTCAGGTAGCAGCCGACTGGCACTTGTGAACTGCTTCGGGCTCCCGCACGGCAAGAAAAGCTGATGTAATGGCATCGGCTGCATGTTTTATACCCCTGATGACCTAACGTCATGGAAGAGGTGACAGCATCAGATGCAGAAACCCCAAGACTCTGGTATTCGGGCCGACTGAGGGCTACCTGCAGGCAGATAACCCAAGTGTGATGACTGCAACTGTGAAACACGAAGAACATCAGCATCCAGACACACACACCTACAATGTGGCAATCACAGCTTCTTCATCCTAAGACCAAACCTTTTAAAGAATCTCCCTATAAGAAAAGTAACTTCTACAACAAATTTCTATCAACCTTCAAAACATATCATAAAAAATTCAGTGCAACTGCCTTAGCATAAATAGCATTACATACATGGACAGAAATCAAGGCTAATTTCTGCTCTCTAATGCTCAATACCCTAATAATAGCCCAATGAAAATTCTAGACTAGTACTCCAGGTAATATACACTTGTTCTACTTACTCGGTTCTTTCATCACTTTTAGTTATTTATTTCAATGTGACTTACTGCAGTCCATCTATCAGAGAATACAGCAAAAGCACAATGTGGCATGATCGCTTTGACATGCGCATAACATCTTTTCAATTCTTTCAACTCTCCCAGACTAACTTTGAAATGGGTAAACATGGACAAGTGTCCTATGCTGGTAAACAGATTTCAATCAATCCTACAGAGGGGGTTGAGGGCAAACCTACCACAGCTAACAAATGGACTGAAGGCAGACAAACCAATCCTAGACATAAGCAGTCCACAGACACAGACATCTACCCACCTTTGGGCAATTTATTCAAATTAAAACACACTTTTCTAAAATACACATTCCTTCTGTCAGAAAAAAAAGCTAAAAAAGAATGTTAACAGAGACAAGTGTGGGTCACATTCTGTCTGTGGAAAATTACAAAACACTATCTGACAGACTGTCATTCGGGCAAAGAGAGCTGCATTTTCTTGCATAAAGATTTCAAACTATGAAATATTAACAATGAAATTGTAAATAATGCAGCTAGTTTGCACAGTTAACATGAGTAGAGAAAGAAAAAGCCACACATTACCCTTACCAGAGACGTATGCTGATAATTCGTACAACACTAAAAATAACTAGTACTTATGCAGTTTTAACAACTCATCCGAATTAGCTTCTACTAGTTACAAGAAAATGTGTTCTGTGAAGTTACCAAACTCAAATATTACTTCTTGTGTAGTACCCATGATCACCAGTCATTTGTCAACACACAACTCCACCACGGCCATAACGTAAGCAAGCAGCAACTGCCACAATTCATAAAAATAAACAACATTTTTCAGGTTCATATCACATTCCAAACTATTTTAGCACGAATACTTACTCAAATCCACAATCATAGACTTTTACTGCATTTGTGCCTTTGTCTAGGTCATAGCTCACTTACCCTGACATTAGTGAATAAAGTAAATACAAGACACTCCATTTCAGCCACATTTACATAGGGCATGCCAAACAATTTCAAACAAAAGCACGTAATCACTTTCTCAAAACTGAACACCGCCATGAGAACAAGTTGTGGTAAGGTCTGTGCATTATCAGCAGATATCTTTGCCAGTGAAATAGGGACACAAAACAGTACACAAGTCACAGAACACAATGACAGACTGTATGCGAAATAAAACAGTCCTTACTTTTTGCACATTGTACACTGCTTCTTTGGGGCAGGTTTGTGGGAGAAAGCAGAGAGGCAAGATGTTGAACAGAAGAGATGTGCTGACCCTTTCCGTTGATACGCTGTCTGGCCTTTCTGCAGTGGCTTCTTACAATTTGCACAGGTGACTTTTATACTCTTGGAAGGCTGTTGAGAAGATGGTGACTGCAACACTGGTTTGGGCAACGAGCTTACAGGTGAGACAGAATCAACAGCTGGCTGCTTCTGATTTCTGGGAAATGATGCTGACTGAGATATCCAAGAATCTGTAAAGACAAGCAAAACACATTACTGTCACTTCTACTGCTTCTAAAGAACTAAGCAGAGTGACAAAGTACAGTTGTGTACACAACATAAATGTAGATGCTAGAATGTATTCACTGTTGCAGTCATCACACTTGGGTTATCCTGCCAGGGGTATCCCTCAGTAGTCCCGAATACCAGAGGCTTAGTATTTCTGCTTCAGTTGCTGTTGCTTCAGGACTGATGTCAGGTAGTCAGGGGTATAAAAATAGGCAGCAGACACCATTACATCAGTTTTTCTTGCCCCAAATGTCAGGAGCCCCCCAATAGGGAGCTAAGTTATGGTGGAAAACCACCACCAGTACAAAGTAAATACAAACAGCCCTGTAAGGAGTGAGTAAGAGAGAGAGAGACAAGGGGACTGGAGGGTGGGAAACCAGGACTGCAACAGTGAATACACTCTAACATCTACATTTATGGTAAGTGTACACAACTGTACTATGATCTTCGTGTTTCATTGTTGCAGTCATCACACTTGAGTTGATTCCCAAAGCTGAAGAATGGGTGGAGGCAGTCAAGAAGAGTTTGGGCTGGCTAGTATGCCCTGCAGGACTGCTGCTGCAAAGCCTGCCCTGGATTTAGAAAAGACACGCAGGTAGTAATGCTTGGTGAAGGTGTGAACAGAACTCCAGGTAGTAGCTTCCAGAATGTCCCTGGTAGGGACTCTTATGAGAAAGGTTGTAGAGGCTGAAGTTGCCCTAGTGGAATGCGTTCTGACCCCCTGAAGGAGTGGTTTCCCATGGTGTTTGTAACAGAAATGGATACAGTGAGCTACCCTTTGGGACGGCTTGTTTAGACATGACCTTGCCCTCTGCACCTGGTGCAAAGCTGACTAGTAACTGGTCAGATTTCCTGAAGGGCTTAGTCCTATCCAGGTAGAATTTGAGCTGTCTGTGCACATCTAAGGAGTGCAGGATCCTTTCCCCCTTATTTTGTGGATTAGGGAAAAAGGTGGGCAAATCGACAGATTGGTTGAGAGCCACACTGGACACCACTTTAGGCATAAGAATAGGGTTAGTCCTGAGGGAGACCCTGTCAGCATGAAAAATAATAAAGGGTTCCACAGCCATAAGTGCGTGTAGTCAGACACTCTTCTAGCTGAAGTGATGGCCAGAAGCAATGCTGTTTTCCAAGAGAGGAATTTTAACTCTGCTGACACTGCAGGCTCAAAGGGGGGGGGGGTAGCGTGAGCTTTTCCAACTCAAAATTAAGGTCCCAAGCAGGGGTGGAGGCTCTTCTTGGTGGCCTTAAGTGGTTAGACCTTCTGAGGAACTGTTTGATGAGCGGGTGAGATAAGAGAGATGGCTCAGTGCTGTAATCAGCACAGATGGCAGAGGCATGGATCTTAATGGAAGAGAAGGGCAGGCCTCTGTGGAGTAGGTCTGCTAGGTAATCCAGGATGAGAGGTAAGGAGGGTTAAGCTGTATCCACTCCTTTAGAGTGAATCCAGGAACAATACCTTTTCCACTTATCAGCATAGGAGTTCCTTGTACTGGGTCGTCTGGCTTCACACAGGAAGTCCAGTACCTGCTTGCTTAGGCTGGCCCCTGGAGGAGAATTCAAGGAATAAGCCAGGCTGCAAGGTTCAGGGTCTGCAATTGTGGATGCAAGATCTGTCCCTCCTGATGAGTCAGGAGGGTTGGGATCTGGGGTAGGTGCCATGGTGGCACCGGTGACAGAATGCGCAGTAGTGGATACCAGTGCTGGTGTGGCCAGTCTGGGGCAATTAGGATTGTCCTTGGTCTTTCCTGCCTTATCTTGAGTAGTACTCTTGTAAGAAGAGGCAGAGGGGGAAATGCATAGACTGAGAGGTTTGCCCACTGGAAGGATAGGGCATCCACTTTTCAGGCCTTGCTGTGAGGTACCCTGGTGCAGAATTTGCTGAGCTGGTGGTTGTAGGTGGAAGCAAATAGGTCCACCTTCGGGGTACCCCATTTCTGGGTCAGAAGGGTGAATGTGTTGTAGTCTAAATGCCACTTGTGTGGGTCTAGGAGATTTCTGCTTAAGTTGACCTTTGCCGGCAGGAATTGAGCTTGCAGGTGAATATGCATGGCTGAGGCAGTGTTCCACAGGGTCATGACTAACCTGCAAAGCGGGTAAAGAGTAGGATCCACCCTGCTTGCTGATGTATCACAACACTGTGGTGTTGTCGTTTTTTATTAGAAAGGCCCCGTTGAGAGTAGGGATCTGAAAGCCGTCAGAGCGTGCTGAAAGCTAACATCTCTTTTTGGTTGATGTGCAGATGAATTTGTTTTGGGCTCCAATAGACCTGAATGCTCCTGTCGTGCAGATGTGCACCCCCGGCACAGTCTGATGCGTCTGTGTTTAGGGTCTGGGGGGGGGGGCGTGGGGTTGTGTAAAGGGAAGTCCCTTGTTGTGGTTGCATGCTGCTGCCCACCAAAGAAACTCTTTCCTTAGACAAGGTATTATAGGTATAACAGTTTCCAGGTCCTGAGAATGTTGGCACCAAAGACTTAAGTACCACTGAAGTTTCCTCATATGCCATCTGGCATATGGAATTAGTAGAGTGCAGGAGGCCATAAACGCTAGAGCCTGCAGGATTTTCCTTGGGGATAGCTGGCTTCTGGTGACCAAATGAGAGAAGTAGCCTGTCTGATAGACATATTTTTCTGGAGTAAGGAATGCCATCTGGGATGCTGCGTCTAAGCTTGCTCCCAGGAATACAATTTTTTGACTGGGGACTAGTTTGGATTTCTTTTCATTGACCGTGTACCCCGGGGAGGTTAGAAAGTCCTTTACAAATGTCAGGTGCTGCAACAGCTTTTCCCGACTGTCTGCCTGAATCAGGCAATCGTCCAATTAAGGGTAAATTTGAATCTTTCTCTGTCTGCAATAAACAATGGTTGGAACAAGACATTTTGTGAAAACTCTGGTAGCAGTGGATAAGCCAAAGGGAAGTGCAGAGAACTGATCATGCATATATCCTGCCCTGAAACGTAGATATTTCCTGCAGGAGTCCCTGACTGGGATGTGCAGATAGGCCTCCTTTAGGTCTAGGGCGACTAACCAGGCATCTTTGGACAGCATAGGGAGAAGCTGCTGTAGGGTGATCATTTTGAATTTTGGTACCACCAGGAAGGTGTTTAGAATGGATATATCTAAGATTGGGCGTCAGGTGCCCTCTTTTCTGGGTATCAAGAAAAGTCTGGAAAAAAAAAACCTTGGCCTTTCTGTTCTGCAAGAACAGACTGAATTGCAGTTATGGAGAGTAGGGACTGAACTTGGTTTTGTGCCTCTGCCCACTGGTTTGGAGGAAGGTCTGGGAACCCTTTTGGGGTTGGCAGTGTGCTGAAATAAAATTTGTACCCCTGGGATACTATGTTGAGGAACCATCGGTCATTGGTGATGGAGGTCCAGTTTTTTGCATGGTGGGCAAGTTTCCCCTAGGGGCACGAGCAATTGTGCAGAGGTGAGGAGTGAAATTGAGAAGTCATTGTGAATTCTTTCCATAAGGGGGTGGCTTAGCACTCCCTGTTTTAGAAGTGGATGCACTCCATTGCTTAGATCTCTGCATACCCTGAGACTGTAATCTGGAGGGGGACTTGTTTCCCCTGGGTCTAGTTTGAGATGGCCTTGAGGGGCTGGAAAGGACCAATGTTTCAAGGGGCAATGTCTACTGAATCTTGGAGGCTGCACTTGCAAAAAATCTTTGTCTGCATAGACTCCGCCTTTATTTCCTTTTTAAAACCTCTTCTGCTTTGGTGCCAAACAGATTGCCCTTGTTCAGAGGAGTGTCCAATAATATTGATTTGACATGGTCTGGCAAGGTCTGCTCCTTAAGCCAAGCATGCCTTCCAAGTACAGAACCTGTGACTCCTGCCCTGCAAGATGCTTCTAGGACGTCAAACCCACATTGCAGGATATGCTTGCTGACTTGGCTTGCAGAATGCATAAGCTCCCGTAATTCTTAATTTTCTGCATAGTCAGGAAAGGTAGATAATTTCTGCTTAATAAGTTCCATAATACGTTGCTGGTATTTCAGCATGTGGAGCTGACAATTCAATGCTCTAATGGCGAGAGTTGCAGAGGTGTATACTTTTTTACCCCATCTGTCTAAAGCCTGGGAATCCCTCTCCGAAGGGGTGTGATTGCTTAGCTGTAGTAGCTTTTATTCCTTTAGGTCCTTGGGAGATTACCTCTGGGTCAGCAGTAGGATTTTTGAAAATAAATTTGTGAGAGTCGGTACCTGTCAGATTTCCTTGGAGGAGGGGATAAAGTACCAGGAGTTAGACTGGATTCCATAAAGACATCATCCACAACATCCAGAACAGGAGGGATAGACAATGGTCTGTGCTGTGGTAAATCTAAAAATTCCTTGAGTCTCTTTTTGGACTGAGGACAATCCTAGCATTCCCAGTGGAAATGCTCTCTCAAAGTATGCAGGATTTCACCAAAATAAAAATCCTCTGGAGGGGAGGCAGAAGGAATGGATTCCTCTGCATCTTAATCCTCATAGGCGGATAAGGGCTTGTCTTCATATTCAGAAACTAGCTTAACAGAAGCGTCATCAGCAGTTTTGGACCTGTGCAGTCTCTGTCTTTATCCTTATGTTTGTTTCTGAAGATCGGTAGTTGGGTGGCTTACCGAAGCCATTTCGTAATATGGAGAAAGAGAACAAAAGCATTTAGCTACAATAAGGGCACGATGACGAATAGTTCAGACGTTGAAAAAAGTACAAAACCGACAGCGAGGTACATTGTGGTCTGGGCCTTAAGAGGTGACGCATTAAGAATGGAAATCTCAGTGTTGTATTTGCTTTCCACAGGCAAGTCAATTGTTAGCTTTTTCTGACATCCGTTAGAGCAAGAAAAAAAGGATCGCCAATGGGGTACTCGAATTTAGAAGACTTCAGGATGATTCAATTTCAGAAACGAAAACTCAGGTAGCGGCCGACCTGCACTCGTGTGAACTGCTTCTGCTTCGGGCTCCTCGGAAAAAAGACTGATGTAATGGTGTCGGCTGCCTATTTTTATACCCCCGATGACCTGACATCAGTCCTGAAGCGACAGCAACAGACGCAGAAATTCTAAGCCTCTAGTATTCGTGCCAACTGAGGGCTACCCCTGGAAGGATAAACCAAGTGTGCTGACTGCAACAGTGAAACATGAAGAACATTTAATAATTCAACCATTAGGTACATCACCATGCAATATTACACTAAGAGACCCAATTGTTTTCCTTAATTAAGTGCATTTTACATTTGTTCAATTAAAATCTAAGTCAAATTCACTGCAACATGTCCATGCCAGCTCGTTTACTGCAGTCAGAGCACAATAAAGTAAAGCTGGGAAGACAGCTTATCATTACTATAGAAGTTAAAGTGAGGTCACTTTGCAGTCATATCTTACAGGGATATCTGCCACTAACAGAGTCAAATAACTGGCTTAACTTTCATAGCAGAGAACATTTCACGGCAGAGCAGATTTATTTTTATATTTCTTAATCGGGTTACTCCAACTGGGCCCAGTGAGCCCTTTTTCAACAGATACCAAAGGAGAAAAGCTCCAGGAAAGTAATTAAAAAATAAATCTGTCTCTTTCACATCTCCATATCCATGGTATGCTTCTAGCATTTTCCCAAGCCATCTTTAATACTTTACTGATCCAAAATAGGGCAGACGCATGCCCGTGTCCTGGTCTGTTGGTTAGGTTTACCCAGGTGTTAAGCCAATGACAGAACATAAGCCCTCTTAAGGGAACCTAAACAAGAAGGGGAGGAAGGCAACATATAGAAATTAAGAGGGAAAAGTGTACACGGGTGCTCACCCTGGTCTCTAATAGCCCAACTGTTGTACAGGGGAAAGGGAGTGGGAAACAAACTGCAACAGTGACCAACTATTTATTACTTTGATATGTTGTCTACACAAATGTACTATGTCCTTAATGCACTACTGTTGCAGTCATAACTTACAGAAATATTCCTAGATCTTTTCCAGAGTGGATGGCTGGCTAAATGTCTGAATTAGGACTGAAACAAGCCCTCCAGGTAGCAAAAGTAAATCCAGCCTTAGCCCTAGACATTACATCAAGTCTTCACAGTGTTTAGAGGCCGTACACAGTTAGGACCACATGGCTGCTTCTACGGTATCTTGGGCATCAATTCCTTCCAGGAAGGCCATAGTAGGGATCTGACCTTTCTACATCTTGCCATAGGTTTAACAGTAAAGGTTAATGTAATGTGTAAGCCTCTAAAGTAAATTTGTTTTTTGGTGGCAATCAGTTACCTGGGTTCCATAAATGAGACAAATAGTTATTTTCTGATTTTCTGAGAGGTTTAGATCTGCCTAGGCAAAATCTCAATCGTCCATATATAGATAACCTGGGAGTGTAGTGTTCTCCCTCTCACACATAGTTTAGGCATTACAGAAAAATTGCGAATTAACTAGTTTTGTTAAAAACTGCTTCTGTAATAACTTTTGATACAAAGGAGAGGTTGCTATGCTGAGTCCCCCATCTTAATGAAACTGCAGAAGAACAGCTGCAAGTAGACAAGAGCTTACACTTCAGAAACCCGAGCAGCAGACATAACAGCTATCGGAAATATTTTTACAGGTAAGCAATTTCAGAAGTGCAGAAACAATGGTTCAAAAAGGTGGCAAGGTCAGTTTTCCAACACAAAAACTGAAGTTCCACTCTAGAGCTACTCTTCACCTGGAGGCCTCAATTTGGATGCCTTTAAAGAAATGTTCCATTCCAGGCCTACATATAAAAAAAAGGTCAACACGGAAGCATGCAGAAATAGAAGACAGAAATACCTTCACCAAGCAATATGCTACACCTGAAGGAAATAGTAAAGACAAGTTATAACAGAACCAAGAGTACATCTGCTTGCAGTGGCCACTGCTTCCCTTTATGGTACCAGGGATTCTGCATTTAACTAGGTACAACTTCCATGTGCTTGGCTCTTCTAATCTGATCATGACTTTCAATACATCCTCAGAAATAGGTGGCCACAGGGCAGCAGCATCATATCTTTCAAGCTGCTAGTCTAAGTGTTAACAGTCTGGGGTGTATGTGGGATCTACTGCAATGCATCAGAAAGTTCATGCACTGGAGCAATAGTACAATTTATTCCTTTACTATCAAAGTACAGCAGCAGAACCAGTATTCACTGGGCCAGAATATGGCTATTGGATAATTTCTGGACTCTCATCCTTCAGTTTTGAACTAGCCTGGGGAGAAAAGGTATGGGATGGAAAGTATAGAGAAACTGACCTAGTAATCTCGGAAGGAAGCACCTGAGGCCCCAGTCTTATCTGTTTGAAACTCTGAAATAGAACTTTGTCTGTTGCTTGCTGCTCAGAGAAGAGACAGTTACATATCAGGTACAAGACATCTTTCCTGTAACTTGTGCATCCTTGTCCAGTATCTGTTCCTGTGAATCTACTGAATCGGTCCAGCTTAAGTGATAGGAGATAAAATTTTCATGGGTTGGTATTCAAATAACCTTAAGGACGAGGCTGTACTCCATGACATGCTACGAAGCCTGCACTGCTAGTCCGCATAATTTGCAAATATGGCCACCCATTTTTTTTATACACAATGTCCACATACACAATAAGTGCAAAGTTGTCCATTACTGCAAGCAGGGCCCTAAATCTCCAAGCTGTCCTGAAGGTTTTGAGGGACTGTATTACTGTCACTCTTTTGTCTGAGCTTGGTCACTCATATTGACTTTCAAGATTTCATCCTGCATACACTTTCAACTATCTTGGACAACTGCAAAATTTCCAGGTGCAACACACTTTGAGATTGTTGGCATTTCACCCCCCCCCCATGCATATCTGAAGTATCCGTTGCCAAGATGTGGTTTAAAGAGATGATCTTAAGGGCATGCTTTCGTTCAGGCTTATATCTACCACTCCAGTTCCCTATTTATACAGTGCAACACTGTACTGATGTGCTCTGTGGACTGACAATGGTGGCCCCAAGTATTCTTTATGAACCACTGAAGTTTCCTTATTTAAGACTACCTAAGAGCATCATGAATACGGTAGAAGTCATCCCGTACAGAATGCTGAATAATTCCCAGGCTGTCACCACAAACTTCAAAGGAATTCTGGCTGTTCATGTGTAAGTAGACCACTGCAAAATTGGTATTCAAAAGGATGAACAAGAAAATTACCTTTCTGGCTAGGTTTAGAGTCTGCTTTGATTCATTCAGAAAGAGACCTTGTATGCTGAGGGAGTCGAGGGTGCACTCCAAAGCTCTCCATACCTTTTCCTGTGATTACTCATGAAACAGGCAATTATCTAGACAAGGGTAAGCGTGGGTACTCTGGTGGTTTTGTGAGCCCTGACCAGAGCCAGACATTTTTAAATGTTCAGGTGCAGTAAGAAAACTAAAGGGTGAGGAGGTAAACTCGTAATGCTGACCTCTCAGGTACTGCCTGTATAATCTAAAACTAGGAATGTGGAGACAGCCATCCTGGAGATCGAAACTCACTAGAAGGCCCAGTAGAGTCAACATCTTAACATCTGGAACTTTAAAAGCATCCATTAAGCCAGGGTAAACCGAAAATGAGTCTCAGTGAACCAGATTTTCTTGGAGACAACAGCAGCTTGGGGTAAAACCCTTTACCCTCCTAACAGCAGCTTGGGGTAAAAACCCTTCACCCTCCTACCTAAATGGAATAGGGTCTGTTGTGCTGTGCAATATAATTTCAGCCAAGAGTGGTGCGACTAATGCTCCTAGTTTTCTGTGGAGGATGAAAATATTTTTATTTTTGCCTTGGATGTGAATAGCAGTCTGCACCCTCTAATGACTATTTCAAGTATTACATATACCTCCCCTCAAAGGCACACTGTTCTAAAAATTAAAAAAGTTATGACAGACTCCCACACCGGTCCAAGAGTATGAATGGCATTCATAGGGTTGCCACATATATGAAAACTCATGCAGCAGACAGTACAGTAAAAGACCAGATTTATTTCCTGCCACAGGAAATATCTTTACATAGGGAAAGATAATGAAAAGTTATCAATTCAGTGTTGCACTTTATACTTCTGCAGATCATTTCAGTTATCTCTGCACAGTTCTGTATAAACTACGCAATAAGCTTATGTTACTGACTCAATTCTCATGATGTAAATGCTTATAAGTCTAACAGAAACTCAATGATTTTGATGCAATTCTTATGCAGTAATGTAACATGTTATTACATGAAGTAAAAAAATTTTGCTTAGGTACCAAAGTTGTGCCTGTAAAGGATCCTAGAACCAGTTCACCTTTTATAGTAAGCAAAAAACGGTTGCATAAATAAAACAAAGAATGAATAAAAGATCTACTCAATCGACTGAAGTTAAGCTCTAACAGTTATAGAAAAAGGGCAAAGAGGTAAGCTGATGAGCCTGGTCTGCAAGGCCATGGAATGTATCATCATGGAGCTCATAAACAAAGACATTGGCAATCTCCAAAGTCTGGACCCTACCCAGTTCGGATTTGTAAAAGGCAGATCATGTCTCCTAAACCTGAATGACTTCTTTGAAGCAGTCACCAAAGCCATAGATGAGGGTAAGGTGGTTCACACAGCTTATCTAGATCTCGCCATGGCTTTCGAAACCATCCCCCACTATGGAATTACAGATAAGCTCACTAAACTAGGTAAAAATCCCTATGTCACAAGATGGGTTGCCAAGTGGCTCACGGACAGAACCCACACTGTGAAAGTAGCAGACTCCAAATCAGACTTCAGACCAGTGACAAGTGGAGAACCACAGGGTTCAGTCCTGGGTCTTCTCCTGTTTGGTATCTACTTCTCTGAAGTACAGGCTAACACAGAATGTCTTTGGCTAACACAGTTTGCAGATGACTGCAAACTAGGAGTCATAATCGAAACTCCTAACGATGTGGACATACTACAAAAGGGCCTCAGTGAGACAGAAGCCTAGAGTCAAAGTCATGGTCTGAAGCTCAATGCCAAAAAGTGTATTCTCATCCCCTTTGGTAAAAACTCTGTACCCATGAACTACCACATAGCTGGTAGTCTACTTAATGCCGAAAATGTAATAGGCCACCTTCAGACACAGGTGGACAGTAGTCTCTCCTTTGATAATCACATTGCCACAGTGGTCAGGAAATCCTTCTACGTGGCTCACCTCATCACAAAAGGTTTCAAATCCAGAAAAAAAAAGGAGGTCATTCTTCCCCTTTACTAATCACTCATTAGACCAATTAGAAAGTACAACGCCCCTTTTGGTATGAACCTCACAAGACATCTACCACTGGAAAGGCCAGAGAAATACCTCACAAAGGATTACTGGCCTCAAACAGATGCCGTACGAAGACCATCTCAAAAAATTCCACCTTTACTCTGTCCAAAATCAATACCCCCCAAAAAAAG